>NW_025053303.1:0-10044 GCF_019279795.1 Protopterus annectens | reverse complement strand
TAAAAGCAATGGGAAAATCAAACCAGGGAGACTGGCAGAGGAGACAACTGCCTGTTATGGAATACATTCTGGTAGTTCCACTCTACAATACAGAATATGAATAAAACACAGGAGGCTACAACAAAGATCATCATAAACTCTGTGCAATGACTAGAAGGAAAGATACTTAAAACAACCAGATTACACAACCTGCATTCAAGAATCCCACAAAACATAGGAAACATTACATTAAAAAAAGTTTTGATACTGCAGCCCAGAATGAGACTTGCATAACTTAAATTTAAAATCTAGATATACTGTTTTTGTGCTGGATCAGAAGGCTGTCAGTACTTTCTATACAACAGGTATATAGATTCATGTTCTAGCACTGACCCTGCATTGCAATTTGGAGGGGGGGGTCATGTACTTCTGAAGGGTCATCCTTTAGAGTAAATATGAAATCAAGGTCCCATCTATATGGGTTGAGGGTAATCTAGGTGGATGTTAAACAGGCTGAAGGTCATAAGAATTTTTTTTTAGATATTTGCACATATAACATGTTTTACATCTTTCTAACATCATATACATCACTTACAATCTTAACTTCTTTCTCTTAAAACCCTACTGGCCCACTGGTTTTGCTATCACAATTTTACTCGGATTCCTTACTATTCAGTTAATTACATTATTTTAACACCATTCCTTCAATATATATATATATATATAAACATGCAAACTGTTTTCTTAATTTCTTGCTTTTTCTCTGCATTGTGCATTTTAGACAATACTGAGTCCATATTTATTACATGTAAATGTTCATTCTTAAACACATTCATTACCTTTTCCTAAAAATCTTTAACGATTTTACATTTTAAAAACACATTTAATATTTTCTTCTACATCTTGAAAACACATTTAATATTTTCTTCTACATCACAAACAGTACTATTTTTTCCTCAGATCTCTTACTTAGCATGTTCTTTTTTATTCTTTTTTGCCCCTACTCCCTGCTGATCATTCACTCCTTTCTCAGAAAATTGTTCTATCCAAGCCCCATCATCATGAAAAGGATAAGGGGACACTGAACATCATTTAAGGCAGATGTTACGGATCGTTTGAAATTTTTACACTGACTCCCTGATCCCAGTGCATATATCCCATAAAATGCCAGGATTTGTTGTGTACTGGGTGTGTCAATGACAACACCTCACTTACTTCTACAGGTGATGTAGCCACCAAGACTGCTCAACCTCCCTGAAAACCAGCAGTCCCACATAATCACTGATCTTCATCAGACATTCCACTGCAGGAACAGGCACCCAAGATAAATAATCTCTCCCTTCATCCCGAAGAATGGGGAGCTGACAAAACCATACAATGTCTCTTCCCAATCTGAAATGTGTGCTTTTAACTAAATCTATTCTGCTACAAAATAAATCACATTGCTATGCTTGTTTACATTTTTGATGTCTCTGACTTACAGCTTTTCTTCCATGTCTTAATACATCACTAGCCAATAAAACCCATCCATAACACCTTTGTAAGCATTCTTTTCAGGTCTTGGGCATATTTCTGTATACAACTTCCACAACAACATATTTTTCTTACATTATGATAAATTTGCCTTTCTTCTCATATTGTGTTTTATATTATCTCAATACTCTTCACAATTCCAACCAGTAATTTATTTATCATTACTACTTTAGCCAACATTATTTTATTCAAGACCCATAATAAATGCAACAATTTCAAATGAACCACGGAATTTAACAACCACAAACTTGTTTCTGCCATCGCCTCATTCTTAAGAGTTTCTGAAGGTAATATAGTCTCAGTCTTCCAGTATATACAGTTTTTCCTCAAATGCTTCATATTTTAATTCTATTAAATGCTCTTTTGATTACAGTAGAGAGTCGATTATCCAAGCTAATTGGGACCTAGGGTAGTTCAGACAATCAAACTGTTGGGATAATCAAATATATAACTGAACCGGATAAAAACTTCTATAATCTTGTTTTTTTATGCATGCAGGAATACACTTTTCAACCAACAGTGATTCCAGTGGACAATAAAGAATATTTTCACATACAAGCTGGCTACAAGCTCAAAAAACATGTTCAAGGGAATATGCATAATGCTTACATATTCAGATGTTATGATTTTTCTTACCCGAAAACTCTGGAAGCTTGGTTTGGATAACTGGTTTCAGATAATCGACTCACTACTATATCTGTTTACCACTTTTTTCTTTACATACCTCACTCCTAATACTAAATGCTTCCGTTTGTGACAAATATGCACCTCCGATTTCAACCTCACTCTTCATTCTTTTCTTTACTTCATTTTAAACTTGCACTTCCTAAAAGGATCTACTTGACCCATTCTTTTCCTTCAATAATTAAAACTAAATCAATATAATTTTCATCTAGTGGAGGATGAACCTCTTCCATGATAATTCATCTAGTTGTTTATAGTTTTTAGTACAAATATAAAATGCTGTATTATTTATCAAAATAAAGACTACATCACTCATAGGTCATCATTTATCCAATTCTTGTCTTTATTCATTAATCAAAGCTTTTATCCACATCCTTTCATAAATAGTCTTAAACCCTGTCATAATCTTTTTTCCAACATGATAATTTTCCATGCTTGGTCATCCATCCATCCACAACCCATGCTTGGTCATGAAAGATAATCAATGCATCAGTTTTGCCATTTGTTCCCTTATAACACTATCTGTACATTATTTTACTGTAATCAACATTCCCTTTGCATTTTTACCTATACCATAAATGCCATCCCCTATTATACTAATTAATTAAACAAATCTCTTTTGCAATATTCATATTAGTATTTATATAGCATCAAATCCAAACTTTATCTGCTTTTATTTCTTCCACACAAAACGTATTTCTCCAACTCAAACGGCTTCCTCATTTATTCCATGACTAAATCCTTCATTCACAACATGCACAAGACATTCCTTCTCTTCCTTTCCCATCCTTTTATTATTTATTTATTTACCAGAAAAGTCCAACTTGGAACAAGCCTATTTTCAGTGGAGGCCTGGGGAGAAATACTCTAGACGCATGTCTTTGCAACATGGGAGGAAACCAGAGCACTCAGAGAAACCCACATGAACACAAGGAGGACATGGGGACTCTGCACAGAAGGCACCCCAGCCGAGAATTGAACCAGAAAACCTCTCGTTGTGAGGTGACAAACTGCTGTACCACTGCACCGTCCATGGGAATACCCAATGGGAATACCCAATACTATCTATTTAACTACTCTCTCTTGCTTATTTAATATTTTACCCATGTATAATAGCGTTTCTTTTTGCAGCTTTAGTCTTTTTACTAATTCAAGTTTAATGCCAAACTTCACTTTTACCATTTTTTCATTTTTCAGCATACATCTTTCCCCCACATTTATAATGCAATGTTGATTTTTTACACTTTTCCTTCCCCTATGCTATATTTTCCAGTTCTTTTACTTTAAACTCATCACATTTAACTTTCTGTATGAAAAAGGTGTAACCACCACTTCCTTTTCAGAAAAGGAATTTTTGACTACATATTTGTTTACAAAAAATGTGATGATTTATTAAGTCTATTATTTTTTCTTTACAGAGTTCACAGTTTCCTTTTCTTAAAACAGCCAAAACACCTCTCTTCTATGAACTGGTCAAACTCTTCTACCAATATCTTCCTTATTTTCTCTCCTTAACTTATTATTTTTCTACTTCCATACACACACAAATATTTTCCACCCTTTCATGCAGGTATCATAAAAACGCACCATATTAATATGTTCGTTCTATAACTGCTCTCTCTTTGTTAAATCTCCTTTCCCCAGACGTGGCCTGAAATGTCAGACTATCAGAATATACAGCTATTTTTATTTCACCCGACCTGTTTCAATTCTGCTTCAAAACTTGTTCCCCATCTGTGTGTCTCGTGTGATTAGTCACATTTTAGCATTAGCAAGTCCTTACATTTATCATCTAAAACATTCAAGCTACAGTTAAAATCTGAGTATTACTGTATCTGTGCTTACGACTCCATAGTAGCATTTCATTAATCATTTCAATCTCTCAGTTAAAACAATCGACATTACAAGTGTTTGGCACAGCCTGAAATCCATTAAGTATCTTCTCCTCACTCTCCCTATTATCACATCCACTTATTATATCTCAGTTTTTTATTAACTTCACTGTTACTTCATAAAATTCATCAAATTCAAAGTAACTCCCTTCCCCATAACCTCTGAAACTGATCCTTTTGTATATGGTTTAAAAATAAAATATCTAATAAAAATAAAATATCTTCAGTGATCGTATACCCACCCAGTACAACCAATGCCTTAAATCTCCCTTAGCGCTGGTCACACAAACTGTAACACTAACTTTTAACTTTTTTGTCTTAGTAACGGTTACATTTTCAACTTCCTCTTCCTCCTAAAGTACTCTTTTCTCAACAGTCCTTTTCCTGTCATCTAGAACATCTTGAAAACTTTCATTAGTCTCATAACAATCTAATCGTACAAAATACATTTTAATTTAATTAACAGTCATATACCGTGAGTAGGCTTGTGCAATGTTTCAGTGTCTTTTCATGTACAATTTACATTTAGTTTTGGATTATCTACAATATTACCAGTTTCAACAGTTTACCTAACAAATATTCTTGTCTTACTGTCAACAGTTCTAGTGATGGCATATTTCTATGTTTAGCTATCACCGTGTTTTAAATTTAAAAATGCATCATTCAAAAAACTTCCATATCGCAGTTACAGTCTTGTCGCTGTAATCCACTAATCACTTCCAAAATAACTAGATACATAACTAGCAATTAACAACTGTCATTCACCTTTAGAGTCAACTCTAACACAGACTAACACAAGTAGTCTCAATGATGCCACAACAACAGAAGGGAGAAGAATTGTACTACAGTAATCTGCCATAACACATTCTGGAATGCACATAATACCCAAGATACTTTATTTACTAGGAGTTTTAGTTATTTCACACTTCCAAAAGTGCTAAATAAATTTCAAACTATTAAAATTAATCATTAAATCCACTTTTATTCCTGGTAAGTTTAAATTTCCTCTTATAATTCAATTATAAACATTAACAGAATATATGAAACTCAGCAACTGATGATGTTAATCTATCAATCTAACTATAAAATGCATAAAGATTTAGTACGTTATCCATAGGCCACGGTGGTGCAGTGGTTAGTATTGTCGCCTCACAGCAAGAGGTTCTCCCGTTTGATTCTCGGCTGGAGCTCCTTCTGTCTGGAGTCTGCATGTCCTCCCCGTAGTCAAGTGACGTATAAAGACATGCAGGTAGATGCGTGCATGAATGGGTGTGCCTTCTTTGAAGGTTGGGCATCAGGCTGGCAACTTAGCACTGTAAAAATCCACTGCCAATCATTAGCAGACCGGAGTTCCGCTGTGGCGACCCCTAACCAGGAAAAACTGAAAGGCATTACTTTTACTTTAGAACTGAATGTTATCCATGATCACAATCATAGTACCGGTATCAACTTCTGTTCTATAATTTCTACAACAAAAAAGGCATTGTTAAGGCTTAAAAAAGGCAACCTGTATGTATGTTTTACCAATGTAACCATAATTATAACCACATCAATATTACATATGAAAAGATCCTTTGAAATAAAACCTTGCTATCCAAACTACATAGATTAGTGGTTGAAACCTATTAAATAGAAGTAATCTAAGTATAATTAGTGCACTGATGTCAAAAAAACTGTTTTTTTTAGATTCTATTTGTCCCATGCCTTCTGACCATCAAGCCTCCCCCTAATGCACACACACAAATGCACACCTACCTGCAATGAATACATCACCAAGAGGTGGCTTGTTGAGCCAAATACCTGCCCCCAAGGTTGCAGACTACATTAACATCCCTCTTCCAAGGGATCACATCACTCTGTGGTCTGCTGCACAAATGATCAACCTCCCCGCCACTCAGTCAGCTGCCTGAATCTACTTGAAATAACCTAGGCTATAGTCAGGGAATTCTCTCACTATACCAGTAAAGCTATCATGATTCTGATAATTTATTAAACACAACTTCATTCTGTGCTTTTTAAAAGTGGCATGCACATGAGCTGGAAGCTATGTATCCCCCCCCACCCAAAGTGGCATGCACATGAGCTGGAAGCTTGATCTCGCCCCCCCCCCCCAATCTGGAACCTCCTGTACTAAAAGTTTTTTTTATACCCAAGGGAGGCTGTGTTTGTTTTCTCTGCCTGCTGCTATCACACAGTGTATCTCTTCCCCTCCACAGCCTTTTTCAGACTAACCAGTTTAACTAGTCAGACTTTCTTCCTGCAAGGATTAACTGCTCTAACGGTCTATATTTGATCAGTACAAATTGCTATTTCCATTCATAGCTATAATACTGACCCAAAGCAGTACTGCACTGCTGATTATTTTTTCTGTTTGTGTGGCTCCAGTGTCCATGTCCTGCCCGGTTCATTTGCCCTCACTTCGCTCTGGCTTACTCCACTCCCCTACCATACCCCCATTCCCGCTCTGGCTTACTCCACTCCCCTACCATACCCCCATTCCCACACACCACCTCTTTCATTACATTTATACTCTCCTTGCCAATCCCCATAATCCTCAACCAGTCATACAGTACCACTTCCTGTTTAACACTTTCTTTAACACTTCTTTCCTGAAAACTACCTCTACACTCCACTCCCCCTTTACAAAACTACTAGACATCATGCCTCATGGTTCCCTCCTTTCCACACACACACAGTACTAATAATCAAAACCACCTGACTTTTACTAATTCTACTACAAGCCACTTCAATTAATATCAACCCATTAGCCTCCAAACCTAATTCAATAACCTCCTCCATACACATCACATTTAATTCCTACTCTGACATTAGCCCCAGCCTGTTTAACATTAACTCACTCCACTGCTCTAAAACATATACCCTCCCTACTAACTACAGTTTACAACACATAAGGGATACCTATCACCAAATATTTCATTATTTTAGCTCCAAACTATCTCATCTTTCACACAAAGTTGTCCTCATCCTCTCAACTCTAGTCCAATCCGCTGACATTCATCCAAACCCAGGCCCCTCTAATACAAATTACCCTAGCAATATAATACATCCAAAAGAGACTAAAGCACTACATATTTCCACATTAACCTACAAAGCATTTGTAATAAGACCTTTGAATTACACGCCTGGCTAGCTCAAAATAAAATATCTTATCTGCCACAGACACTTGGTTAAAACCCAACATTACTGACTCCTCCAAACTATAGAACAATAAGGGCTGATAGACATAATAGAAAGGTGGAAGTGTGGCCATCATTTACCCTAATAATTTTAACATAGCACCATTCAGAAACCACATCCCACAGTTCTGCAATGCTGAAATCTCAATCTCCTTCCTATCAACAGCTGCAAAAAAACTTATAGTCTTATACATCCCTCCAGGCAATAACATACCCTTTCTAGAAGAAATATTATCCTGGGCCTCTTGTAATATAAAAAACAAAATCATCCTCGGTGATGTCAACACAGATTGGTGCAATAATCTCCCAATTCAGCATCATCCCTCATACATTTGTTTCACTACACCATACCTCTCAACTGTACAGATTTTTGCAAAAAGTCCAGATTTTTGTCTCATATTTTTGGTCAGATTTTCATAAAATTGTGGTTTTATGGCAAATTATTAAAGACAGGAGTTAGAAAATAATGACAAATATTTGAATTTCAGACTTCAAAACTCTTCAGAAAATTCATGCTAATTATACCACTCAACCTCTTAAAGCAAGAAATCTGGACAAAACCATAAACAAAAGTGGAACAAAGGCCCAACAAATAGTAAACATTTTTAAATATTGCTGTTACAAACTTAGAAAATTGACAAAATAACAGGTTTTGCATTAGCAAAAATTTTCTGAAGGGTATGAAATCATAAACATAAATTACTGTCATTATTTTCCAACGTCAGTCTTTAATGATTTGCCACTAATTTGCCAGAAAACCACAGTTTTATGAAAAAAAATGAACCAAAAATATGAGGCAAAAATCTGGGCATTCTACGAAAATCTGTACAGTTGAGAGGTACAATGTTAATGAAAAACCTGTTCTATCAACTTTCTGACTTTGTAAATATTTTTAGGTAGGTACTGCAATAGTTGCTGTGAAGCACTGACTGGTTCATTTTGATTGATGAACTTCCTTTCACTTACGTCATCAGACTTTCATTCTCTTGACAAATGTTACTTGCCTCCTGGTGTGTCTGGCTACTGTTACCAGTTTCTTTAAATTACCATTCATCACCTGTTTGAATTTGAAAATTACATTCTTTCAGGCTGATGAAGAACTAAATAATCAGTTTCATGTTTACTCCCTTTTTGATTGGATTTATATTATTTTAACATATTTTAATATATCTTAGTATATTTGATACATAATTACTACATTCTCCTAAAAGGATCTTTAGGTAGTATGAATACTGAAGTAGTTCAGTTGATGTTCCTTGAATGCAGGACTTTTAATAATTTAAATTAAAATAGGCACTATGTTTTGCAATATATTCTTGATGCTTCCTATAAGTATTTTCTGTCTTTCATGGCTTGCTTTGTCTCACATTTTAAGCTATTATATGTGTTTTAATTTTGGATCCATACCATCTATGTTGACTACGGAGATTCCTCATGATAGTTCTATGACAACATGGAATTTTTATGTTAAAGGTTGTGTCATAATGACAGTATTTATTAAAATATTCAATGTTTTGACATCAGTAGCGTTTTAATGGCTGTGTATACACTGTTTCTTTTAACAAATGAAATTCTAACATGATTAATGAATTAAGTAAAGGCCATTATTGCTTAATTGTTATTTTGCCCGCCAAAATTTCTGATATATAAGAACTTTTGTTTTTACTGTTTAAATACACCTGAAGAAGCGTAGTTAAACTGAAAGCTTGTGTTCTTTTATCTCAATAAAGAAGATTTATGACATTGGTTCGCCTCAGTGGTGACTCCTGTTTGGATCTCATACTACTATTTGTTCCACATTTTTTCCACGAGGAGTCTTTACTTTCCTGCAACAGTTTTGTTGGAACTTTCTGAGTTTGTAAGAGCAATATTTAAAAATTGTCCTTATTTTTAGGCCTTTGCCCCCCCCCCCCCTTTTACTTATGGTTTTGTCCAGATTTCTTCCTTTAAGAGGTTGAGAGGTATGCACCCAGCTTATAAACACCCCTAACAGATACAGTAACAAAACCAACGAAGGGACCACCTTAGACTGGATCCTAGTTTCTGACCCCTCCAAAATCTTATCAGCTAGTACTCTCCCTAACTCCATCCACGATCACCTTTCTGCCTACATAATCCATGCTGTTCAGCTATTTCAAAGAACCACACTATCAAAATAAACAGAAACTTACCTAAATTCAATCCCCACACATTTCACAGCATCATAAACAGTGTCAGTTGGGACAACCTCAAAACTCTTCCCCTAGACAACGCCCTACTTTACTTGAATAACACCTTTCATAGTCTTGCCCCTACCAGAACCAAAAGACCTATGACTAATCATGCCCCCAGGCTATCCAAATCCACTAAAGAAATTATGGTAGCTAGAGACAAAGCAAGGAAGTCATAGCCCAAACACAAGAATAATTCTGATTTACTAAAGTACAAACAGCTCTGTAATCAAAACTATTTCCAAAGACAAAAAGACTACTGTTACAACCTCCAAAATAATAACAAAAATTACCCTAAATTATTCTGGCCATCCATTAATATTCCCCTAAACACTGGCACAAAACCAAATCCATGCCCAAAACTCCAGACCAAATAGCAAATATTTTTAACTCCTACTTTATAGACACAGTCGCCAACATCACAGCCACTATCATAGCCACTTTCTCCCTACCTCTCTCAAATAATAATTCCCAAACCAACACCTCCCTCCCTCAGCATTCTCATCCTCAGCTCCCTCTTTATGCCTTTAACACATTAAGCCATCCTGC
>NW_025053302.1:0-10175 GCF_019279795.1 Protopterus annectens | reverse complement strand
TGGCATGCTTTGTACTGTTCATTAAACAACCTGGTATATTGTCAGGCCCTATGGAGGTAGTGTTTATGTCTTTGACAGCATTTTTGGCACACCTCACTAAGTGAAGATGGGGGATTTGTAAGAATCAGGGATAACTTGGCTGTGGATAGTCACATCCAAAGTAAAATTTGCTCTGAATTTGTTTGCCATTAGATTGGCAATGTCCTCTGGGTAAGAGTAGGTGAAACCATTTTGCATGAGTTCTTTGCAAGGTTGAGTGTTGCTTCTTATTTTCCTGTTGTTGCTACAGAAGGATTTGTTGTTGTCATTTGTTTCAGATGCTAACCTAACCTTTATAGGTTCATAGGGCCATAGGTAAGTACTAGGCTAGCTGCCATTACAGGTCATTCTAAACAAAGCCAGTTTCCTTTTTGGTGCTTGAATTAATCAATCCTGTTCAGTGCTAGATTGGCCTTATGCATCTCATGGTTGATAATTATGTATTACCCCTAAAAAAATAACTGAGATCATACCACAGATAATTTGAGGGGACTCATAAGTGAGAAAGAGCATTTAGGAGCTGCTTCTGTCCATTAGTAGTACAGGGAGCAGTCCTGGGGTAAATTGTCTTTTTCCCGTCCATAGATCCAAGTTGTTCTTGAATATAGACAATGATGAACTTTGTTTTATATGGATAGGGTAGAGTCTAAATCATAAGACTGAAAGGTCAAAAGACTGAAAATCAAAATATCCAAAACTCAAAATACTGAAAATGGAATTTGCCTCTTCTCCATGGTTGTGTGATGTCAAGTTGATATATATATATATATATATATATATATATATATATATATATATATATATATATATATTCCAGTCTCACATAGACCTACCATGACAACAAACCAAACACATAAACACACAAAAACATACTCGGAGGATCTAAATAAAAATCTGCCTAAGCAGCAGAGACCTGCAAAGCAGACACCCAAGCAACCACTACCCCAAAACAAAACACGTGCAACACATAGCTCACAAAGCCAGTGTGCTGAACAGTCACAGCCCTTAAGGCTAAACAACACACCTGATACACGTGTAATAGGTGACTCTATCATCAGGCACACTGATGTCCCGCTCACCAGGCTGAACAAGGAGAAGGTCACGGTGAGCTGCCTGTCGGGCGCTAGGATCCGCCACATAACACAAGCACTCAGGTCACTCCAAGGCAAGTACAAATATGACTCAGTCATTATCCATGCTGGTGTGAATGACCTGAGATGTACCTCCCTGGACTACATGAAAAGAGACATAGAGGAGCTCTCTGAGCATGTAGCCCAGGCCGGTATGACCCTGACCTTGAGTAGCATCTTACCCTCACCAAGAATGATGCCACAATATGAAGACAAGATGATCAATTTCAACAATTGGCTTAAGTGTTTGGTGTCATTCAAAGGGGATCCAATGCCTGTCAGCCTGGGATGACATGCTCGACAAGCCACAATGCTTCGCTACGGACGGCTTGCACCTGTCACCCCTGGGCTTTCGGATATTGGCAAAGGCTCTTGCTACCCCCATAGTGCCTGTTTTAGGCAAGGTTCAAAAGACAAACCCACCTCCATATGTATCACAAGGGATAAGAAACTAAGAGTAATGCTACTCAACGCCAGAAGTCTAAACCTCAAGATGCATGCACTCGAAACTCTCCTTAGCATGGAGAACATCGATATCTGTGCAGTAACAGAAACCTGGTTCAAAGCTCCCGAGAGCACCCGAGCACTACCAGGTTATACCTCATACCATGCTTTTCGGCCCCAAAACTTGGACCGAACCACAAGGAGGGGAGTATCAATATTCAAAGATACCCACACCTCCAGGTTGGTGGCACAACACGAAGCATCAGAGACTATCCATGCAACTAACTGTGGGTGAAACTGCCTTCCAGTTTATAGCCTGCTACAGACCACCCTCCCAAACACAGGAACCTCACTCGGCCTTCCTGAGAATACTGGAAAATATGAAGGTCTCTCCAAGCACCATTATATTGGGTGACTTCAACTACCCAAACATAGACTGGGAGCATTACTCTAGCTCCAACACCATAGCCCAAAGGTTCCTAGAATTTATAAACTCAAATGCTATGGAACAACTTGTTACCACTCCCACAAGAGGGGAAAACATACTGGACCTGATCATCACCAACATGGGGACACTATGCTCCAGACCAGAAGTGTATCCCTCACTAGTAAGATCAGATCATAAACTAATCTCACTGGATATTCACATCCCGACTCCACCCCCTGCCCAGAAAAGCACAGTGAAAAACTTCTCTAAAGCAAATTTCACATGCCTCAAAACCGAGGTGAAATTCTTCAAAGCCCCTGGGCCTGTGGAAAATACAGCCCAGACCGCAGAATCCTTTATAAGTGCATTCTATGAACACCTTCAGGAATGCATGGATCATGCAATCCCAAATAAAACCAAGACCCAATCCTCCAAAGGCAGACGTCCTGTCTGGTGGACCCCAGCCATAAACAAACTATGCAATAGAAGGAGGAAGCTACTACATGATAGAGCAAAATCCCAAAAAGGGAAGGCATCTCTGATCAGTATTAGC
Organism: Protopterus annectens; assembly: GCF_019279795.1. Classification (NCBI taxonomy): domain Eukaryota; kingdom Metazoa; phylum Chordata; order Ceratodontiformes; family Protopteridae; genus Protopterus; species Protopterus annectens. The sequence continues at coordinate 7,582 of NW_025053302.1, read as the reverse complement.
AAAAACTACGGGCACTCATAAAATCGTCTAAGGCCAGCTTGAGAGAAAAATTGCACAGGACACTAAGAATAATCACAAGGCTTTCTTTAGTTATGTTAGGAACCTGGGTGGGAATTCCCAGATATGCTCAGAATTAGTCCAAAATGACAAAAAATACACCGAGCCCACAGACATTGCCAACATCCTAGCTGACAGGTTCAGTGCAAACTCCCCCCCCCACCAAAAGGGCAAATATCTATCCCAGCAGGGTGCTGCCCCCCCTGTCAACTCTGATGCTCAGGTAAGAGCTTCCCCTCTCTAAAGCAAAAAACACAGCATCAATGGGACCAGATGGTGTCCCAGGCTGGGTCCTACATGAACTCCAAGAAGAGCTAAACCCAAACATAAAACTACTGTTCAATCTTAACCTTACTACAGGATATGTACCCAAAGAGTGGCATACAGCAACAGTGTCCCTCTCCACAAAGGTGGTGCCTCATCGGATCCTGGAAACTATCGCCCCATAAGCCTGACTAGCTTGTTCTGCAAAGCTATGGAAAGTATCATCATGGACCTCATAAATAAAGATATTGGGGACCTACAGACACTGGATGCTACCCAGTTTAGCTTTGTTAAGGGCAGATCCTGCCTCTTAGACCTGGTCGATTTCTTTGAAACAGTCACCAAGGCCATTGACGAGGGGAAGGTGGTCCACACAGCCTACCTGGACCTCGCAAAAGCCTTCGATATAATACCCCACTCGGGCATTATAGATAAGCTCACCAGCTTAAATATAAACCCCTATGTCACTAGATGGGTTGCAAACTGGCTCAAGGACAGAACCCACATGGTTAGAATTGCTGGAGCCATGTCACACTCCAAACAAGTGGCGTTCCACAAGGCTCAGTCCTGGGACCTCTCTTGTTCGGTATATATTTCTCGGCGGTACAGGCCAACATGGAAGGACTGTGGCTGACCAAGTTCACAGATGACTGCAAACTGGGCGCCATAATCAACTCTCCAGCCAACACAAGCAACCTCCAAAAGGGCCTCATAGAAATAGACAACTGGTGCCAGAGCCATGGCCTCAAGCTAAACGCCAAAAAGTGTATAGTCATCCCCTTTGGCAAAACAAAGTGCCCTGAAATTACCACATAGGTGGTAATCCATTAAGTACAGAAGAAGTCATTAGGGACCTGGGGACCCAAGTTGATAGCAATCTCTCATTTGACAACCACATGGCCAAAGTGGTTAGAAAAACATTTTATATAGCCCACCTAATCATGAAGGGATTCACATCTAGATCAGGGGAGGTCATCGTGCCTCTTTACTCATCTCTCATCAGACCCATAATTGAGTACAATGCCCCTTTTGGGATGTACCTTACCAGACACCTGCAGCAACTGGAAAGACCCCAAAAATACCTCACCAAGAGGATCAAAAGGCTCAAACAGATGCCATATGCTGCCCGGTTAAAGAAACTCCAGCTCTGCTCAGTGGCATACCGCCTGCTCAGAGGCGATCTGTGCCTGGCGTGTAAAGCCATGTCAACCGGAATTAATGGACATGCTGCACCTCAGAAAATCCAAATCCCATCGAGCTATGCACTCGAGAGACTTGAACCTCAGCACTGAAATAAATAGGACATGCTGGAGGGACAGATTCATAACCCAGAGGCTCCCTTCACTCTGGAATAAAATCGCAGTCCAGGTTAGACAGAGTCCCACATTGACTCTCTTCAAGCAGGAAAAACTGTCAGGATACGCCACGAGAATAAATCATAAAAACTTCTTTATTTGCAGAAACAAGAACGGATAAGCGCTTTCACATGCTTAACGCATGCTTCATCAGATCAAATAAACTGAAAATTCAACTTCCTTTTATACATAGAGTTCATCAATCACACCCTCTAACTTAATTAACAATTAAATTAACAATTAAATAATTAGGCAAGCACTCAAATGGTTGTAGCCGATCTCCCATTTCAGCTATGGGTCTCAAACCAGCATATATTTTTTTACTTCCATTCAAATAAATAGCATCAGATCTAGCTCTCATTTCTTATGTACGTGTATTAATTATTAAAAAAACATAATTATATGTTTGATATAGTTGCAATAAAACTGTTAAAACTTTCATAAAACCTTATCGGTAACATTTTGAAGTCCATCTACGAAGTATTAGATAGATGTAAACATAGCCAACCTCATTCGGTTAACTTCTTGATGTTCTGACTGCGAGCATATTTCATGGCTCTCACATCTCCCTTCGCTTTATTAAGCAAGAGATAGCTGTACTAGTAAGTCTCTGCTTAGTTTCTGAATGCCTGATTATTCAAAACGTTTGATATGTTTAAATTTTCAACGCGTTCACTACTGTATTAAGCAGACTGGTTGTTTATTTGCCTGATGCGCTTCAACCCGTCATCTGACGTCAGTCGTCATCTGGTACTAATTTAAATAAGCGTCACTATGGGAACATCTCAAGTGCATATAAATAACTCTTAGTGAGTTATAAGCTACTTACATATAAGCTCAGAACCTGTATAACACTCATTAGTTGTTCATTGCTAATGTGTTAACTCACTTAAATTTACGAAGATTATCAAATAAATCCTACCAAGTGTAGGTGCAAAATACTTGTATAAAGGCATGTAATAAATAAGATGTATATAAGATAAAAACTAGAATAAACTTGAGTTATACGTGAATAAATTGATAACTGTCCGACTTACAATGTAATTAACTATTTTGAATCAATTTTAAACTATTGTAAACTCTTAATCTCAATTTCAAGAACTGTTAGTCATTAATGAATAGTAACTGTTTCAAAGTCGGACTGTAGGCAAATAAACAACCAGTCTGCTTAATACAGTAGTGAACGCGTTGAAAATTTAAACATATCAAACGTTTTGAATAATCAGGCATTCAGAAACTAAGCAGAGACTTACTAGTACAGCTATCTCTTGCTTAATAAAGCGAAGGGAGATGTGAGAGCCATGTAATATGCTCGCAGTCAGAACATCAAGAAGTTAACCGAATGAGGTTGGCTATGTTTACATCTATCTAATTTTTTATTTTTATTTTTATTCAATAATGCTTCTAAACACTGTGTTCACATTAATCTTTTGAAATTGAATGATGTTTTATGATGAAAATGTGGATTAATGCAGTCGCTATACTTGTTTTTAGTTGCTCTTGAGATCTGCTTCACTGTCGCATAAGAGATTTGTTGTTAATACTTCGTAGATGGACTTCAAAATGTTACCGATAAGGTTTTATGAAAGTTTTAACAGTTTTATTGCAACTATATTAAACATATAATTATGTTTTTTTAATAATTAATACACGTACACAAGAAATGAGAGCTAGATCTGATGCTATTTATTTGAATGGAAGTAAAAAAATATATGCTGGTTTGAGACCCATAGCTGAAATGGGAGATCGGCTACAACCATTTGAGTGCTTGCCTAATTATTTAATTGTTAATTTAATTGTTAATTAAGTTAGAGGGTGTGATTGATGAACTCTATGTATAAAAGGAAGTTGAATTTTCAGTTTATTTGATCTGATGAAGCATGCGTTAAGCATGTGAAAGCGCTTATCCGTTCTTGTTTCTGCAAATAAAGAAGTTTTTATGATTTATTCTCGTGGTGTATCCTGACAGTTTTTCCTGCTACAAGTGTTGCTGTGTGCTTTTGCTGCAAGGATACTTTAGGAGCTGACGATATTGATATACTTTTCATTGACTCTCTTCAAGAGGAATCTTGATGAGTGGATGGGAGATCGCACGTTTACCCCGGCTATCACTTCTGTGTCACTGTTAGACAGAGGCACAGTATACTAACCTCATAAAAAGGCATAGCAAAATTAATTTAAAATGGGTGGAGAAAGCCAAACACACTCTGGCTAGGCTTATAAATGCCCTATGCAGATAGCCTAGTATGAACCTATGAACCTATATATAAATATATATACATATATATATATATATATATATATATATATATATATATATATATATATATATATATATATATATATAATTAGCAGGAGGTGTGGGGGGTGCAGCCCCATCCCACATGAGGGGTGCATAGGGGCTTGCTCCCTGCATTAAAAATGTTTTTGATATTGTGATGCCCATGCCCTGGCCCAGCAATCAATAAGCCTCAATCCTCACCACTAACACCAGTAAGGGGCATCTCATATAGGAGGAAAGGATAACAAATGCACACAGTAAAGTGCAATTTCCCTTAAGAGCACACAGAGATCACAGTCAGTCTGGGGCTGGTCGCTCCCTTGCTCTCCAGGTCCCCAGTAAGAATCCCCACTGGCACAGCTATATGGTCCAGATCTCAGCCTAGTGGGCAAGCTAAAACCTCCAGCACTCTCTCTGTCCAACCAGTGCTTCGTGTCATTGCCCAAGTAGCTGACACACACACACACACGCACACACACGCACACACACGCACACACACGCACACACACACACGCACACACACACACACACACACACACACACACACACACACACACACACACACACAAACACACACACGTACACACACACACACACACACACACACACATATACACACGCACTTTGAGATAAGTTTATACAACCACACAGACACTCCTGGGAAAGGCTGGCACAGGTTCTCCAGCTGTGCCCCTTTTACCCAGACGTGATGGTAGAAAACACTGCCACCACCCAGATAATATTTATCTGCTACTCAAAGGCCCTTAAAAGGGTGTCCAATTATTACTGTGCAATATTATTATCCAATTGGCAGTATAACTAAACAGTCAAGGTTTATTAGAGTGACTTAGTACAGGATCACTATATACATGCAATGTACTCTTAGAGCTTAACTTATCTCTACACAAAACAGCCACGGTTGAAAGGTTTTAAAATATTTAATAATAAATCTCCAAGTAAGCACTCTATTTTCCTTCTAAAACCCTGCCGTAGCTAGGATAAGTGTCTTATAAGTAAGCACTAATAAACTAAAGCACTACACCCTCTTATACTCCCTTTAAGTACTTGGCTCCCTATTGGTCCTTTTTGATCAAGTCAAAAAGTAATTCCTTGTATTATTCTGGCATGTCCAAAAGTCAGTTTCAGGTTTACTCTCCAGTCTAGCTGGTGAATATGGGAATCTTGAGGCAATGTTACAACTGCCTTATGTACACAGACCACCCTCTCCTCTTCCCAACAAGCTCAAATATATGTGAGAGATGCAACTATATAGCCAAACTGGAGGCTGAGCTCATGCAACATAGTACTGGCACGGTCAGTCTGGAGGAGAAGGTAATCACACACACCACAAATCCAGTTTCACATAGACCTATCGCAACAGCAAACCAAACACATAAACACACGAAAACATACTCGGAGGCTCTAAATAAAAATCTGCCCAAGCAATAGAGACCTCCAAAGCAGACATCCAAGCAACTGCTACCCCACAACAATACCCACGTATCACATAGTTCACAAAGTCAGTGTGCCACACAGTCACAGCCCTTAAGGCTAAACAACACACTTAATACACTTGTAATAGGTGACTCTATTGTCAGACACACTGATGTCCCTCTCACCAGGCTGAACAAGGAGAAGGTCACTGTAAGCTGCCTGTCGGGTGCCAGGATCTGCCACATAACACAAGCACTCAGGTCACTCCAAAGCAGGTACAAATATGACTCCGTCATTGTCCATGCTGGTGTGAATGACCTGAGATGTACCTCCCTAGATTACATGAAAAGAGACATAGAGGAGCTCTCTGATCATGTGGCCCAGGCCGGTATGACCCTGACTTTGAGTAGCATCTTACCCTCACCAAGAATGATACCACAGTATAAAGACAAAATGATCAATTTCAACAACTGGCTAAAGTATTGATATCACTCAAAGGGGATCCAGTGTCTGTCAGCCTGGGATGACATGCTTGACAAGCCACGTTGCTTCACTAGGGATGGCTTGCACCTGTCACCCCTTGGTTTTCGAATACAGGCCAAGGCTCTTGTCAACCCCATAGTGCCTTTTTTAGGCAAGGCTCAAAAGACAAACCCACCTCCTTAGACAACACAAGGAAAAAGAAACTAAGGGTAATGCTGCTCAATGCCAGAAGTCTAAACCTCAAGATGCATGCACTTGAGGCTCTCCTCAGTATGGAGAATATTGATATCCGTGCAGTAACAGAAACCTGGTTCAAGGCTCCTGAGAGCACCCCAGTGCTACCAGGCTATACCTCATACCATGCTTTTCGGCCCCAAAACTCGGACCGAACCACAAGAGGAGGGAGAGTATCCATATTCATCAAAGATACCTCCAGGCTAGTGGCACTGCACGAAGCATCTGAGACCATCCATGTGCAACTAACAGTGGGCAAAACTGCCTTCCAATTTGTAGCCTGCTACAGACCACACTCCCAAACTCAGGAACAGCACTCGGCTTTCCTAAAGACACTGGAGAATATGAAGGTCTCTCCAAACACCATTATATTGGGTGACTTTAACTACCCAAACATAGACTGGGAGCACTACTCAAGCCCCAGCACCCTAGCCCAACGGTTCCTAGAATTTATAAACTCAAATGCTATGGAACAACTGGTCACCACTCCCACAAGAAGGGAAAACATATTGGACCTGATCATCACCAACATGGGACTCTATGTTCCATACCAGAGGTGTACTCCTCATTGGTAAGATCTGACCATAAATTAATCACTATGGACATCCATATCCCGTCCCCACCCCCAGCAAAGGAAACCACGGTCAAAAACTTCTCAAAAAGCAAACTTCCCACTTCTCAAAACTGAGGTGGAATCCTTCAAAGCCCCAGGGCCAGTGGAAAATACAGCCCAAACTGCAGAATCCTTTACAAACACATTCTATGGATACCTACAGGAATGCATGGATCATGCTATCCCAAATAAAACCAAGACACACTCCTCCAAAGGCAGGAGACCTGTCTGGTGGACCCCAGCCATAAATAAGCTGTACAACAGAAGGAGGAAGCTACTACATGATAGAGCAAAATCCCTGAAAGGGAAGGCAACTCTAATCAGTACTAGCAAGAAACTACGATCCCCTCATAAAATCATCTAAGGCTAGCTTCGAAAGAAAAATTGCACAAGACGCTAAAGATATTCACAAGGCTTTCTTTAGTTATGTCAGAAACCTGGGTGGAAACTCCCAGATATGCTCTGAGTTAGTGCAAAAGGAAATGACAAAAAATACACTGAACCACAGACATTGCCAACATCCTGGCAGACAGGTTCAGTGCAAACTCCCAAATGAGCAAATGACTATCCCAACAGAGTGTAGCCTCCCTGACATCACAGATGCACAGGTGAGAGCTACCCTCTCCAAAGCAAACACAGCATCAATGGGACTGGACGGTGTCGGGCTGCGTTTTACATGAGCTCCAAGAAGAACTGAACCCTCTCTTAAAATCACTGTTCAGTCTCAGCCTTACAACAGGATATGTACCCAAAGAATGGCGTGCAGCAACAGTGGTCCCACTCCATAAAGGTGGTGCCACAGCGGACCCCGGAAACTATCACCCTATAAGCCTAACTAAGCGTGGTCTGCAAGGGAGTATC
>NW_025053301.1:0-9047 GCF_019279795.1 Protopterus annectens | reverse complement strand
GTTATGATTCAGACTTTAAATAGCTTCTCTCCTAGTAGTTAGATTCAGAGTAATTTTGTGCTTTTCCACTCCTCTCCTAATCTCTCTCAAGAACCATTTCCAGATTCTTTTTAGTTGGGGTGCAAAGGTGGGTTAAAAGTCCCTTTCTTTTTAAGGATGGGTTCTGAATGAATCACTTCGTCCAGTATTCTCAAAGTACAGAGCCAAATTCTTTTTTCCTAATAAATAGTTTTAAATCAATAATACTCTTAACTACATCAGTCTTCCTATGTGGTACATATTTAAAACCCTTTGAAAATAAATCAAAGTGGCCCTTGTCAATAGAAATATGACTATAATTAAAAATATTATAACCTAAATAACTATGAATGTTATCTGAAACTGAAATAAGACTTCCAGAATGGTCATTTGTATTCTCTCCCCCATTCATCACCTGTAATATTGTTGTTTGTGATTGTAGAAGGTCCATGGTTTGTTCCATATCCAGTCGGACCTCCTCACTGGGGGGACAGAAGGATGGCCTAAAGGGGAAACTGTCTGACCTCTGGAATCTTATGTGCTTACTAGCACTTGGAAATCAAGCATTTACTTGTATAAAAGATACCTGGATGACATCTTTATCCTTTTCAAAGGAGATGAGACAGACGCACGGGAATTAGTGAAATTTCTGAATTCCACTACAGGTTTCCTTAAATTCACTATGAACTTTCGAGAAAATGACATTTGCTTTTTGGATATTCTCCTAAGTAAAAATCGAGACCAGTATATATCTAAAATATACAGGAAAAGCACATTTTCAAATACATACTTGCATTTTTCAAGTTGTCACCCTCACCACCAAAAGAAATCGGTAGTAAAAGGTCAACTGGTAAGGATAGCCAGGATGACCACACTTGAAGAGGACTTCATTAAAGAGTGTGACAACTTGTACCAGATGTTTCGGCATCGAGGATACCCAGGTTCATTTCTGGATAGTATATTTAGTGAAGTCATTTCAAAAAGAGAACACAGGGTGTATGAAGCAATATTGGGGATTCAGAGTGGAGTTGATCAATCTAATGGACACAATGAAACAGGACTCGCCACTCAAATTCCTAATGTTATTAACAACCCTGGGGTTGCCGTAGTTGAGACACTAGGTGGGCATAATAACTATACAAACTCATTTGTTCTTACCTATTGTCCAGAGGCCCTTGAGATTTCTAAGGTGGTGAGGAAATATTGGTTTTGTTTATCTTTGGAGAAAGAGACATCACAGATTTTCAAATTTGGACCTACCATCACCTTTAAGAGGGGTAGCAATATGAAAGATCTTCTCGAAAGGAAGCCTGTAGGACCTAAAATTAAGGGGGGTACCCAAAAATGCGGGGCATGTAGGCAGTGTACATATATTAACACTTCTGACTCATTTACAACAGGTTATGGTACCTTTAGAGTTTGGAAACGTTACAATTGTAACAGTAAACGTGTAGTATATTTGGCACAGTGCAAAAAATGCCCTGCATTTTATATAGGTAAGACGGATAGGCGTCTGAGAGATAGGGTATATGAACATGGTTATGCGATTAACAACAACAAGGATGAAAATGCTCTTGCAAGACACTGTAACCAGAACACAGGTCATGCGTTTGACTTCATGGTCATCGACCAAGTCGCGATTGACAACACTAACCTTGTTAACGAAAACCTACTTAGATTACAACTAGAAAAGAAAGAACTATGTTGGCAGTTACGTTTGGCAGCATATAAAATGCCTGGTCTTAATGAATATTGTTCAATTATGTGTGTACTTAAACTGAACAGTTTACTAAGATAGGGACATTCTACTATGGTAAAATTTCTTCAACTAGGGTACCACGTACATCAATCTTACGTGATTTGTTATGCGCACACTTATTTAATTATTTAAGTGAGAGATTTATATTCACACATGTATTTGTTTGTGAGGAGTGTATTATATACACATATATTCAATCTTTGTAAATATATATGATGTAATTCAGGGTATGGACTTATTGTTACATATTAGAGTCATATACTAGGCTCCTACATTAATATCTTACACAAATATATATTTTTTATACATATCCTTTTATATATACATCATTTATACATATTTATAATACAGGGGGCAGCGGTTGTTAGTTTCCGGATATTGTTATTTCGTGCTATTTAGACATTTAGATATTTGTGTGATTAGTTTATTCCATCAATTTTATTTATTATTGGACTAACTTTTAGATTCATTTTTTGTCAGAATATCATTCTGTTGTTTTATATTGAAAGTTGTGGTTTTCTGACTCAATTTATTTACAGGTGGCTGGTTGACTGGACGTTCATTAAACATTGCATTAATTAATTAGATGCATCAACAAAAGTATTTAAATAGAGTATGTTTGCAGCACTGTTGTAAGTCTGAAGAAGTTCGGGCAGTGTACTGAACGAAAAACGCGGTTTGAGCGTTTTACGTTACATGCTTCGTTCTTGGTTTTTATACTTTGGTTTTTATTAAACTATCGATTTTATGGTGACATCAGACGGAACAGTGTGGATTATTACTGCAGTGCTTTTGAACTAATTTTTGTACTGTCACTTTCATTTGGAAGTTCGCTACCTTGGATACACTTGTGGCACCTATCCTGTTATTGAGTGTTGTTTTGTTCTATTTCTTGCATTTTTGGTTCTGACCTCTGGAATCATTATAGTGATAATCCAATGGAAAATTGTTGGATTCACCTTCTGATACCAAACCATTCTCATTGTTCTCCCTATAGGGCATTCTAAATGTTTTAGGGCGTGAGCGGATAAGCTTATACCTCATCATATTCCCTAAGGTCTCTCTGAATTTTCTTTTTCCTTCTCAGCTATGTTTCCAGTGCACTTCCTATCTATAACAATACTGTGCACAAATATCATGATATTTAACCTTTTCCTCTTCAACAGTAAACAATAAATCATTCAATATAGTCACATTTACTTTATCCATTTCTTTCATCAAAAAGGTTTTTTCTTTTTCATTTTCTTTTCTATAATGGCCCTCACTACGTCCCAGGCCACACATTTATCAAAAATCTTAATAAGGGTTATTATGAAAGTCCCGAACCAGGTTTTACCCTGTTAGAAACTTCCAAATTCTCAAGTCTTTCAGGGACTATTTTATGTTTAATTTTACTTGTGTGTAAATGGCCCGCCACATTGTCACATTCAGCCCCTTAAACTTATCCATTAGAAAATATAAATATCCAAGTTCTCCTATAAAATGGAAAGTATAAAAGATGGTCGCTCATGGTCACTATTATGCTTTAAATCATATTTTCTAGATAACCAAGATCTTTAAAATGCAAAATAGGGTTTATTAACCCTATCACAGTCTACCTTGTGTTAGAAAAATGTATTTGCGACGTAGAACCGGATGTTCCAATCGAAGTCCTAGGATGATCGAGCGATAGTATCCTCCTGTTCGCGAAATAGGTTAGGGCAACCACGCTTGTGTCATCTTGGACGTTAAAAGGTTGAGAAGAGGCATATTCCGATGAATAATGCGATATAGCGTCCCGATGGTTAAAGACAGAAATAGACACATTGTCTCTAATTTCCATGCTAATTGTAATAGTTCGGGTTTAGTGTATTTAGCCACATGCAAAACATGTGGCTCATTTTTGTTGGGAAGACCGAACGAAAATTAAAAACTAGGATTTATGAACATTATTTACGTGAATAAATTAAGCTAATCCAAAACGCTTTATTTCATCATAAATTGCTTTGTCAACAAGCCAGTTATAATTTTTACGTTTTAGAGTAGGCCGTCCCGAAAAAAGAAATTAGGGAAGTAGATGTGGGAGACCAGGTTAGAGTACCAAGAACTGTACTGGCAAATTATATTAGAGGCCCATAGATCTCCCGGATTAAATGGGATGTTGTCCATTATTCCAGTTCTGAAACTCAGATCAGCTAAATTTTAAAGTTTTGTATGGTGTTCAACTTTATATCGTTAGATATTATGATATTATTTATATTAACAGGTTTTTTATGCAGGAGTTCATACATACATTTATAAGCATTTTTACAATCATTATGTGTTTTAAGAATTGTAGTTTTTTATGTACAATGGTTTTGTATGGCTTTTTTAATCAGTTCAACTGGTATGTTTGTTTTTTTATCAGATTTGTAACTCATTAATAACATCCAATGAACTTAGGTTTTGTCATGATGTCACAATATTTAAGCGAAGAACGGCGTAGAATGGAGTTATATATCTCTTTATCTGATGATGTGTTTCATATGAAAATGCATTGTTTGTACTGACAGCGTTAATTTGTGTGATTACAGCTTGTTGACAAATAAAGATCTTTCCTTCATTCGCCTCTTATTTGGTGGCTTGTACATTTTTGGTTTTCAGCTCCATTTTGGTCATTTCGTGTTGGTTTTGTGAATTCTTGAATAGCCAGTGATAAATAGGGGAAGTTTACTTCATTGACCCATTATTCGGTTTCTGCCCTATATAAGTGGTGCATTTTGGATTATTTTCTTAGCTTAAACCTGACGCTTTGACCCATCTAAGACTCTACAAGAAATCAAATCAACAGGACATATAAGTGAATTTAAGTAAATCTTTATCTGCACTTTTTTCAAATAATACAGCATTTAAATTGACTTATTTGTGTTGCATTGAATACTATCTAGCTGGAAGTTGTGGTTCTGTTTTTTCAGTTTATGCGTGTTAGAATTCTTGAATAGCCAATGATAAGAGGGGGTAGTTTACTTCATTGTTATTTGGTTTCTGCCTTATATAAGTGGTACATTTTGGATTATTTTCTGCTTAAACTCTGAGCTTTTGCCAGCTAAGACCTTCATGAAATCAAATCAACTGGACGTATAGGTGAATTTAAGTAAATCTTTATCTGCACTTTTTTCAAATAATACAGTATTTAAATTGATTTATTTGTGTTGCATAGAATACTATCTACTGGAAGTTATGGCTGTGTTTTTTTCAGTTAATGCTTGTTAGAATTCTTGAATAGCCAGTGATAAGTAAGGGTATCTGCACTTTTTTCAAATAATAGAGCATTTAAATTGATTTATTTGTGTTGCATTGAATACTATCTAGCTGGAAGTTGTGTCTCTGTTTTTTCAGTTATTTCTTGTTAGAAATCTTGAATAAAGCAAGAAGTGATAAGTGGGGGAATCTGTACGTTTTTCATATAATACACCATTTAAATTGATTTATTTGTGTTGCATTGAATACTATCTATCTGGAAGTTGTGGCTCTGTTTTTTTCAGTTAATTCCCACCCACTCTCCCTGCTTTTTGTTTTGGTGTTAATCTTGGTGACTTTGAACCTGCTCACACCCTCTTGTAAATTTGCATTTGGATACTCCTCCTGGGCCCATCTCCTTGCTCACTCAAAAAATTTTACTTTTTTTCATCTGCTTACTGTGTTTGTGTTTCTTCCTCACTTGATTTTGCTTTTGTGTCATCTTAAAAGTACTCAATTGTATTTATTACTGGTTTTGCGTAACTATCATTCTAAGCCTTTGGCTTTAAGCACTTGGGCTTCAGACCAGTTGTTTTGCATTTAGAAGGTTTGTGGTCTGCACTGTTGTAGCACGACCACAGGCAGCTTACATCCTTCTAAGTTGGGAACTAAGCTATTTGAAGACTCAGTGTCTGTTATTCTAAAAGTGTATTAGTTCTGGTTTTAAGCACTTGGGCTTCAAACCAGTTATTTTACATTAAGAAGGTTTGTGGTCTGCACTCTTTGTGGGAGGAGGCTGGACTCTGCCCTTCTGAGCTGGGAATTTCTGGTTAAAGGCTTATAGTGCCTGCATATTTGAACTGTTTCTTACTGAAATTGGTGCACCTTGGTTTGCACCGTAGCATAGACGCTTTCATCCAGGCCTGCTGAATCTAGCTTTGTTTGCATAATCCTGAGCACTAATCCAGGCTTTTCTTAAAGTATTCAATTGTATTTATTACTGCAGTAGTAACCTGTGGATTAAAGTGTAGCTATCATTCTAAGCCTTTTGTTTAAGCACCTGGGCTTCAGACCAGTTGTTTTACATTAAGAAGGTTTGTGGTCTGCACTGTTTGTGGCAGGACAGGTAGCTTACATCCTTCTAAGTTGAGAACGCTGCTGATTGAAGGCTCAGTGTCTGTTATTCTAAAAAGTGTATTAGTTCTGGTTTAAGCTACTTCTGGGCTTCAGGCCAGTTATTTTACATTAAGAAAGTTCATGGTCTGCACTCTTGTGGGAGGAGAGGGCTGGACTTGCCCTTCTGAGCTGGGAATTTCTGGTTAAAAGGCTTATAGTGCCTGCATATTTGAATCACTGCTTCTTACTGAAACTTGGTGCGCTTCTTGTGACTTGTTGTAGCATAGACTAGATCCAGGACTGCTGAATCTAGCTTTGTTTGCATAACTTGAGCACTAATCTAGGCCTTCTTAAAAGTATTCAATTTTATTTATTACTGCTTGGTAGTAACCTGATTAAAGTGTAGCTATCATTCTAAACCTTTTGGTTTAAGCACCTGGGCTTCAGGCCAGTAGTTTTACATTAGGAAGGTTTGTGCACTGTTGTGGCAGGACAGGTAGCTTACATCCTTCTAAGTTGGGAACTGCTGACTGAAGGCTCAGTGTCTGTTATTCTAAAAGTGTATTAGTTTTGGTTTAAGCACTTGGGCTTCAGGCCAGTTATTTTACATTAAGAAGGTTCATGGTCTGCACTCTTGTGAGAGGAGAGGCTGGACTCTGCCCTTCTGAGCTGGGAATTTCTGGTTAAAGGCTTATAGTGCCCGTGTATATTTGAACTGTTTCTTTATTGAAATTGGTGCGCCTTGTTTGTTGTAGCATAGACTAGATCCAGGCCACTGCTGAATCTAGCTTTGTTTGTATATAACTTGACACACTAATCCAGGCCTTCTTTTGGAGAAGATTCTGCACCACCCAGAGGCAGGAGTGTGCAGTTGGAACTTTTCTGATTGAAGACCACAGGGAACAGGGCCTCAGTTTTGAGATTTTTTAATGGTTAGATTGGGTAATTTGTTTTAAAAGCCTTTTTCTGAAGTTGTTTGTAGTCATCTAAAGCTGTTTTAAGTGTATTTTTACTGTTTGTAGTCATTTAAAGCTGTTTTAAGTATTTTTACTGTTTTTGCCTTTATCTTTTAAAAAAAAAAAAAATGTTTCTTGTTTCACCTTCAAGCTAGTATGTTCAGTTTCAGGCTAGTGCTGATTTCGGGCTGTGTTACAATTTTCTGAGTTGCCCATACCTTACTTGACAGGGGAGGTTTTCTGTTCACCTATGAGAGAGAAGCTGAGCAGCCATCTGTCCCTGGAGGAGTGGTTCCAGCCCACAGAAGTTAGTAGTTTATAGGCCATTGTGGGCCACTTATCTCTTTAATTTCCTGTTGTAAAAACAGGGTTTGCACGTTTTGCACATCCGGCAGCGCTGTCAGCCAGGGCCTAATTTATCCCGCCCGCCTAAGTCACCTTTTAGTTTTTCCTTGAAAGTAGTCTGACCTACAAACTTCCAAGCACTTAAAAAGCATCCTACAATCCAGCAAATTGCTCAGACCTAATAGCAAGCACCAACATACCCTCACACTTGATTAACCAGCAGGCTCATTATTCACCACTCAACAAATCCAAGCAACCAAGTGCCCACCTGCTTTTCAGGCATGACCAAGGGCAATTTCCAGGCATACTCCAGTCCAGCTGGTGAACCTGGGTATCCTGAGGCATCGTTACAACTGCCCCATGTACACAGACAACCCTCTCCTTCTACCACAAAACATTAACATATGTGAGAGATGCAATTAGATAGCTAAACTGAGGCTACGCCTTCCACCCAAGACTGGAATAGGCAGTCACAGAGGAGAAGGTTAACACTTGCACCACACCTCCAACCTCACACAGACATACTAAATGAGCACTGGCAAAACACAACATAAATAAACTAAATCATACTGGAGGCTCTAAATAAAAACCTGCAGCATCACAGACTCCTCCAAAGCAGACACCCAAAAACTCCGTACCTCACACAAACCAGACAACACATAAAACACAAAAATCACGTGCCGCACAATCACAGCCCTTAAGGCAAAATAACATACCTAACACACTAGTAATAGGTGACTCTATGAAGGCACACTGATGTCCCACTCACTAGACTGGACAAGGAGACATTACTAGTTGCCCAATGGGAGCCAGAACCGCCACACATAACACAAGCACCAGGTCACTCCAGAACAAGTACAAATATGACTCTGCCATTGTTCATGTTGGTGTGAATGACCTGAGACATTCCCAGACTACATGAAAAAGACATGGAAGAGCTTCTCTGATCATATATATGTTATTGGTATGGTATGACCCCTGACCGAGTAGCATCCTGTCTCACCAAGAATGATACCACAGTATAAAGAAAAAATGACCACCCCTAACAATTGGCTAAGCTTCTGGTGTCATTCAAGGATTCATTGTTTGTCAGCTCATGTATGACATGCTCAACAGGCCTCGTTGTTTTGCAAGAGACGCAAGAAGCACCTTGTCACCCCTAGGCTTTCGAATACTGGCCAAGGCTCTGCTGTTCTATAGTGCCTTTTTTTAGTAAGGCTCAAAAGTCAAACCCACTCAGAACAGCGCAAATAAAAAAATGAGGGTTATGCTACTTAACACCAGGAGTTTAAATTCAAAATGTACGCCGTCAAGCACCCTCAGTATGGAGAATGCCCATCTGTGCAGCAACTGGAAACCTGGTTCATGTCCAGCCCCCAGCACGTCACACAACTCATACCACACATTTCTCGCCAGAACATGGACCGAAACACAAAGGAGGTGTATCCACACCATCAAGGATACCTACACCTCCAGACTATGGCGCAGCATGATACCTCCGAGATCGCACATGTAACCAACATCAGGCAAATCTGCAATGCAACTGTGGCTCAAGATCACCCCTCCATGACCCAGGACCACCACTCCGCCTTTCTGGAGACACTGGAAACATGAAGGTCCTACCCAACACCCTGATATTGGGCGCATTTCAATTA
>NW_025053300.1:0-9873 GCF_019279795.1 Protopterus annectens | reverse complement strand
ATTTTCATTCGTACTGCTTCCCAGACCCACGACATCCCTTGCTGTTGCCTGTTTTGTGCCTATATTCAACCCCGAACTGTTTGTCGTCTGTCTATTTTCGCAGCAAATTATTTTGTTACTCGGTTTAGCTATTCAGAAATGGCTTCGGAAAGCCATCTGACTACCGATATTCTGAAAAAATGTAAGGATAAAGACAGAGACAGACTGCATAGGTCCAAAACTGCCGACAATGCTTCCGTTAAGCTAGTCGCCAGTTCACCGCTACTCAGTGAGGCACTTTTGCAGCCCCTGATGCCCACTACTTCAGATTCGCAGGCCTCTACTGAGACCCATTCAGAGTCTGGTATGCCGCAAGATGCTTCTTCGACTATGGAACCTGCGGATGTCTCACTACACCTTGGATGGGTCCGGGCCGCTGTGCAGGCACCGGCTTCTGAGGGGTGTATTCAGGCCTGGGTGTGCATTTTAAACCAACGCCATCTTCTTCATCAAGGCCTAAAACTCAACCCACGCCTAGAAAACTGACGTCCAAACAGTCCCATATGCCTAAAAAACAAATGCTTAGAATGGTTGAAGACCTTATTACTTTAATTAGGGGAAGCCAGCCTTCCCCCCTGTAAGAGATCTAGAACTGATTTTCCTTCTGATTCTTCTGATCGGGATTCTGAGATTTCTGATGTCCTTCAAGGATGCATCTGCAGTCCTTACAAATGGGTTGTCCTGTCGTCAGGCAGCCCTTCGGTCAGCCGGATTCCAAAGTCTGGTCTGGCCTCGGCTGGTGTCGCGACTTCACCCGACGTCATAGCTGCAGTTCTTGGTGCTAAGGCATCAGCCAACGCCATTTTCCTCAGTCTTTCTTGTCAGCGTGGCGCCCAAAGCAGAAGCTGTTCGGTAGGCGCCGGGTCGGTCAGAACCAGAGATGCCACTACTACGAATACTACTAGAAGACTTCTAAAGTACCGGTACCCGTTGAGGACTCTTTCTTGCCTCAGCCGATGTCAGAAAAAGTGAATAACTGTTTTAACTTGTGGGAAACAAATACCTCATAAAAGAATTTCTGCACTCTTACTGCTTACCCTGTTTAGGCCCAGACCACGACATGTAGCAGCTTGTCTCTAGCCTGGAAGCTTCTTTTTAACCGGCGGGCGCTTTTAGGCATCTGAATTGGGCCCTGCTGAGGAGTTTTTCGGCTCTCCGATTTTGCTTCGATTATGCCGCCGGATCCTCCCGACTACGCGAAATGTCTAAAAGCGCCGAGGAAAAGGACCCGACACTGCGGTCCCAGCGGCTTGGCCCGGCCCGAAACCGCGCGGTTAAGCCAACCGCTGAAGTGTCTCGGTTTCCAGCTGAAACCGAGCAAAGCGGATTCTTCCTTCAGCTGAAAACTTACCTTTCTGGGGCCTCTTCCAACCTGGTGGGGCATCGGCCAGAAAACCACCTGCTGTTGCGGTTCTCAGGAATTAAATGACACTATTCCCTTGGATATTTCAACCCCTGCACGTGGAGCTGCTGGGCCTCCTGCAGCCATGTCCATAATAAATGGCCTTTGCCAGGGCTAAAGCAGCTAAGAGCTACTAAGACTAGTGCCTGCTAAGACCCTCTCACAGAGGCCCAGTTCTAGTTCTCAAATGCTTGGTTTTTAGCAGAGGATCTCATCTCACCCTGCTTTAATCCGGGATCCCAACCTCCAGCTTCAGACAGGGCCTCTCATGCCTCTTTTTCAGAAGAAGAGAGGCCCTGAGGGCCTGAGAGCAGAGCCCCCTCAGCCACCTTTCTACAGATGATGATTCCTCAGATGAGATTCAGATGATTCCGACCCTCAGAGGCTCGCTTTCTCCCCTTATGAAGACTCTGATGCTGAAGAGTCCATCCCTTCTGCCTCTCTCACGCTGAGGAATTTTCCTTTGGGAAACCTTCTGCATGCTATGAGGGAACAATTTCAGTGGCAGGGCCAGGATTTTCAGACTCCAGAAAAAGGCTTAGGACCTTTCTGCATTTACCACAACATAGAGCCTTTAGCCATTCCTCCAGTTCTTTCTGTTGTAGATGATGCATTTAATGATGCTTGTACTGCTCCTGATTCTCTACCTCCGGCCCCTGCTAAGCCTGATAGATACTACAGGGATCCCCTGACACACATTACCATTTTGTAAGGCTCCTTTTGCAGATCCCGGTGACTATCTCCCAAGGACCCAAGGCTGTAGCAGCTACTTCTGCTAAGAACCCCCTCAGAAAGGGAATCCAGATCCTTAGAGAGATGGGGTAAAAGTTTACACTTCTGCTACTCTTTCAGCTAGGGCCTTGAACTGTCAATTTCACATGATCCAGTATCAAGAATTTATGCTAGACCCCTGAAGTTAACCAAAACTGTCCTCTGATGAATCATTAGACAAAAATCTGTTCAGGAAATGGTACATAACATTCAGCAAGTCAGTAACCATTCCTTAAAATGTGGCTATGATGCACTGGAGGCTTCCTTTAGATCAGCCATGACTGGCACAGTTATCAGAAGGCATGCATGGTTAAGAGCAGGCCTTACCAGACCATGACAAGTCAAACTGTGCGCAAATGCTCCTAGATGCTCCCTGGATAAGATCAATTTGTTTGGCTCTCCTGCACAACAGGTGCTGAAGAAGATGGAAGAGAAGGCAAAAATCTGTCCAAACAGTAAAGATTTCTTACAGGTCCAACATAAGGTTTAGCAGGAATTGGCCCTCCAAGTCGAATTCGCTTTCCTTTAAAAGACTCATCCAGAGCTCAGAGGGGCAGGAATAGGCGTTCAAGAGGCAGAAACCAATCCAGGGTGCCTACAGGGACGCCCAGTGGCAGAGTAACAACCAGCGAGTGCAGCCACGACACAGCCACCACTACAACCAGGACAATCACAGTGACTTGGCTCTGGCACCGCCTACCAGAACAACTAGAAGCACCTTTAGGCGGGAAGCTAGCCTTATTTTCAATAAACTGGCATTACATCACAAGAGACAAGTGGATTTTACAGACAATAGACCAAGGCTACAGGTTTCACTTCCATACTCTACCAGGGAAGAGAGGAATGCCAAACCTACCTCCAAATCAAAAGGCAGAAGCTCTAAAACAAATATTCCAATTATTAAAGATGAGAGCTGTGGAAAAGGTACCATCTATGGAGCAAGGAAAAGGATTTTACTCCATACTCTTCCTGGTACCAAGAAAAGAGAGCAAATGGAGACCTATTCTCGACCTGTCTGCTTTAAACACATTCCTCATTGTTCCAAAATTCAAAATGCTGATTCTACAGCAGCTTCTTCCCATGCTGGGCAAGGAGTCTAGGCTGGTAACTCTAGATCTCAAGGAGGCATACCTGCACGTCCCCATACGACCAAATTGCAGAAGATACCTCAGATTTCTTGCAGGATCAGAGCATTATCAATTCTCAGCATTGCCCTTTGGCTTATCTACTGCGCCCAGAGTGTTCAC
Organism: Protopterus annectens; assembly: GCF_019279795.1. NCBI lineage: Eukaryota > Metazoa > Chordata > Ceratodontiformes > Protopteridae > Protopterus > Protopterus annectens. The sequence continues at coordinate 6,414 of NW_025053300.1, read as the reverse complement.
AATGCCTGGCATCAGTAATTGCTCATTGCAGGCTTAGGAATCCAAATCTACCCCTACCTGGACGACTGCCTGATACAAGCGGACAACAAAAACAAGCTAGCAGAAGACTTACAAAGGGTCATTTACCTGCTACAAGCCCTGGGATACGCAGTCAATATAAAAAGTCAAGACTGATACCATCCCCCAAGAGAATAACCTTTTGGGTGCAGAGTTGGACACATTAAAGCAAATGGCATTCTAACAATAGAAAAACAGGAACAGCTACCTCTACTTCTTTGGCATTAACAAAGCAGAACCATCTGACAGCAAGAAAAAGTACTGCAAGCCTTGGGCTTCATGGCATCCTGCATAATATTGGTTCCTCATGCCAGACTGCATATGAGAAAACTACAGTGGTACCTAAGGAATTTATGGTCTCAACACAAGCACAGCTTAGAAACCCAGATTCCAATTATTCCATGCCTGAAGCAAGAATTCCTATGGTGGGCTCAAGCTTGTCAATCAAACACAGGATTGCTTCCACAGTACTCAACCGCCAAACCATCACGACGGACGCCTCAGACCTCAGTTGGGGCACACATGCTGGACAAGTGCATACAAGGCTTATGGACTCAAGACCAGCTGCACCTACACATAAATCTAAAGGAAATGCTGGCAGTAAAACTGGCAAATTCAGAGCATTCAGACCATTTCAACAAGGTCTATTGATGATAAGGACAGACAACACCACAGTTATGTGGTACATCAACAAACAGGGAGGCACACATTCGTATCCTCTTTGCGGATGGCACTGGACCTCTGGAATGTGGCCCTGAGCTACAACATTATTATCAGTTAAAAGCAATTTTTGTACCAGGAAAAGAAGCACTCTAGCAGACATATTAAGCAGGACTACCACGGATGCCCACCTAATGGATGCTGCATCCGACATCTTCAAAACCATTACAAGAAAAATGGGGCTTCCAGAAATAGACTGATTTGCATCCCCACGCAATCACCAGCTAAGAGATTCTGCACAAGGGCGTACCACCCATCACTCCTTGCTTGGAAGGTGGACTCCCTATCCTTCAGTTGGAAAAACCTGACAGCATATGCATTCCCACCACTTCCTTTGATGCACAAGGTGCTATTGAAGATCAAAGAGGACCGTCCAAGGATCATTCTGATAGCTCCAGACTGGCCAAGGCAACATTGGTACCCATTACTGAGGGAGCATGTCTCGGGAACAAATATGGCCACTACCCCTGGTTCCCTTGCTGTTAACACAGAACAACTACAACAATCTGCAAACCTGAAAACTCTGCAGCTGACTGCCTGGAACATTGCATAAGACCAATTAACCCAAATTTATCCCAAAGGGTTAAAGACATTATCCTTGAGGCTCGCAGACCCTCAACAAGAAAAAATTATTCAGCAAAATGGAAAAGATATCTCATTTGGAGTACTGCAAGGAGAAGATGTGTCACTGGTAAACATAGCCAACATCCTGGAATACTTGGCAGAGCTCTTCCACACAGGCCTGTCCTATTCCTCCATCAAGATTCATGCATCAGCTATTTCAGCAGAATACGACTTTGGATCCTCCTGTCTTCTCACATCCTCTGCTCAGACAGTTTCTGAGAGGAATTAAAAATGTAAGCCTCCTAGGAAGCCACACCATTACCAGCATGGGACTTGAACTTTGTGCTAGAAAAATTGACACTTCCTCCTTTCAACCACAGCAGCAACAGCAGAATTACAATACTTATCATGGAAGACTGCTTTCCTGCTGGCAATCACTTCAGCAAGAAGGGTATCTGAACTTCAGGCATTAATGGCAGTACAACCCTTCCTGATCTTCCATCAAGATAGAGTGTCCATGAGAACAAATCCTTCCTTTATGCCTAAGGTGGTCTCAAGAGTTTCTTTAAATCAGGCTATCCACCTACCTACATTCTTCCCCAACCCACAGAACAGGGGAGAAAGACTGCTGCATACCTTGGATGTACATAGACAATTACGCTACTACCTGGACAGGACCAAGGGCAATAGAACAACTGACCAGCTACTGGTAGCATATGCAACAGGAAGGGAAGGAAAAGCTATTTCAAAACAGACAATCTCCAAGTGGATAAGAAATTGCATTAGATTTTGTTACTCCTACCATGGAAAGAAAACTCCAGAGAACATCAGGCCTCACTCTACAAGGGCTACAGCCACTACCACAGCATTCTTACGAGGAGTGGCTACCAAGGACATTTTAGAGGCTGCTACTTGGAGCTCCGTGCATGCATTTGCCAAGCATTATAATTTACCTTTATACTCTAGATCCCGAGCAGGTTTTGCCACTGCTGTTTTGCAAGGGATCCTAACTACACCTTAACTTTATTTTTCCACCTCCCCCAGTTTGGCTATGGTATTTCACCCATTTGTAAGGACTGCAGATGCATCCTTGAAGGACATAGTACAGTTTTGTACCTACCATAAATGTAGATGTCCGATAGGAATGCATCTGCAGTCAGGATTACCCACCCGCTTCCCTCTGTGGTGCTCTAGGTATTTGCCCATCTTATAGCTAGCTGGGGAATCTATTATGGTGTATTTGTTTGTATATATGTATATACATGCTTATTTTTTGTGTTTGCTCTCTACTATTTGGAATCATTGGCATTTATCCAAATTTAGCCTTCCAAGAGGGCACCTGGCATCTGGGGCAAGAAACACTGAGGAAAATGGCGTCGGCTGGTGCCTTTATACCCGAAGAACTGCAGCTATGACGTCGGGTGAAGTGCGACACCAGCCGAGGCCAGACCCAGACTTTGGAATCCTGCCGATCAAGGGCTGCCTGACGACAGGACAACCCATTTGTAAGGACTGCAGATGCATTCCTATCGGACATCTACATTTATGGTAGGTACAAAACTGTACTTTTCTTCTGATTACCAGGATTTGCCCTTATCTACCTATGAGGATTCTGATGCAGAGGATTCCATTCCCTCTGCTTCCCCTCCAGAAGATTTTTCTTTTGGTGAAACCTTGCACACTCTTAGGGAGCATTTTTGCTGGGAAAGCCAGGATTACTCTGACTCCAAAAAGAGGCTTAGGGAATTCTTATTCCTTCCTCAACACAGGCCTTTAGCTATCCCTCCTGTTCTGGACATTGTAGATGATGCCTTCTTGGAATCTAGCCTGGCCTCAGACATTTTACCTCCAGCTCCCAGAAAACCTGACTGGTATTACAGAGTACCTGACTCTCACAAGTTCCTCTTCAAGAATCCTACTGCGGATCCAGAGACCATTTCCCAAGGACCAAAGGGCATTAAGGCTACTGCTGCCAAAAACCTTGCCCCCTCTGATAGAGATTTCAGGGCCTTGGACAGATGGGGTAAGAAGGTATACACTTCTGCTACTTAGGCCATTAGGGCCTTAAATTGCCAGTTTCATATGTTAAAGTATCAGCAGCATATTTTGGGACTATTTAAACAGAAAATGATGGTGATTCCTGACTGTGCTGAACATGAAGAATTACAGGATTTAATGCATTCTGCTGAACAAGTTGGTAAACATACTTTGCGATGTGGTTTTGACTCTTTAGAAACATCTTGTAGGGCTGCTGTCACTGAATCTGTACTTAGAAGGCATGATTGGCTTAAGGAGCAAAACTTGCCAGATCATGTTAAAGCTAAATTACTAGATGTTCCCTTAAAACCAAGACCGCCTGTTTGGCAACAAAGCAGAAGTCGTCCTTAAAAAGATGGAGGACAAAGCTAAATCTATGCAGACTGTTAAAGATTTCCTTCAAGTACAGCCTCCCAAATTTAGTAGGCATTGGCCTGCTAAGAATTGGTCCTTTCCAGTCTCTTCCAGGCTTTCTTAGTCCAAACCCAGGAACAGCAGACCACTTAGGTTACAGTCTCAGGCTACACACAGGCCTAAGCAGTGGAGGGCTCCTACTTTCAAAGCTGGAAGTAGTAAGACAACCCCAATGGAAAAATGTCACAATGACTTAACCTTAACCCTTCCAAGCCCTGCTCAACTGCCTGCTCCCTTAGGAGGAAAGCTAGCCTCGCATGCAAAAAGCTGGGAACTCATTACCCAGGACAAATGGGTTTTAAATATAGTTTTCCAAGGATACAGATTCCCCTTCCACACATTACCAACCCCAAATCAGTGGGCAGAAGCTCAACAGCAGGTTCTCTCTCTTCTAATTATCAGGGCTATTCAACCTGTCCCAACAGAAGAAAGGGGACAAGATTTTTACTCAAGACTTTTCCTGGTACACAGAAAAGACAGCTCCTGGCGTCCTATCCTGGACCTCTCTATTCTAAACATCTTTTTGGTAATCCCAAAATTCAGAATGCTAACACTTCAACAGCTGCTCCCTATGCTGGGCAAAGATGTGTGGTTGTCAACCTTAGACTTAAAGGAAGTTACCTGCACATTCCAATAAGGGAATCTTGCAGGAAATACCTACGCTTCAGAGCAGGCTCCATGCACTATCAGTTCTCTGCACTTCCCTTTGGCTTATCTACTGCACCCAGGGTATTCACAAAGTGTCCAGCTCCAGCCATTTTGCAGGCAGAGAAATATTCAAATATACCCATTCCTGGACGATTGTCTGAGTCAGGCAGAAAGCAAGGACTTGCTATTAAAACATCTGTCATTTGTAAAGAAACTTCTAACCTCGCTGGGGTACACCATAAACGAAAAGAAATCTCACCTACTACCCTACCAACAGATTGTATTCCTGGGAGCAAGCTTGAACACAACTTCCCAGATGGCTTTCCTCACGCCAGAGAAACAAGTTTATTTGACAGCCTACTTCAAACTATTGACCACAAAGACCCAGCTATCTGCAAGGAAAATTCTGCAAGCCCTGCGGTTCATGGCCTCTTGCATTCTACTAATTCCATATGCAAGACTGCACATGAGGAAACTGCAATGGTATCTAAAAAGCCTATGGTGCCAACATTCTTAGGACCTGGAAACAATGATTCCTATCATTCTTTGTATAAAGACAGAGCTCCTTTGGTAGGCAGAGGCCTGCCACCTCAACAAGGGGCTCCCTTTCAATCTACCCCCTGCCGCCCAAACCCTCACAGATGCATCAGACTATGCATGGATGGCTCACTTGGCAGGGCAGTGCATTCAAGGCAAATGGAACCTGAGTCAGATGCACTTACATATCAACCAAAAAGAAATGTTAGCTGTACAGAATTCCCTGACAGCCTTCAAGGACCACATCCTTCCAGGACAATTATTGGTAAAGATGGAGACAACACCACAGTTATGTGGTACATAAACAAGCAGGGGAGAACCCACCCGTACCCTCTCTGCAGACTAGTCATGGCTCTGTGGAACACAGCCTTGAGCTACCAAGTGCACCTACAAGCTCAATTCCTGCCAGGCAAGCTAAATTTACAGGCAGACGACCTAAGTGGAAATCTCATGGACCCACACGAATGGAAACTGGAACAAAAAATATTCAACCTCTGGAGAAACAAATGGGGGACTCCAGAAATGGACCTGTTTGCCTCCCCTCCAGAACTACCAATTGGACAAATTCTGCACAAGGACTCCCCACAGTCAAGCTTGGAAAGTGGATGCTCTGTCTTTTACCTGGGAAAGCCTCTCGGTTTATGCCTTTCCCCACCTCCCTCTCTCAAGGTTCTGCTAAAGATCAAACAGGACAAATAAAGTACAATACTGATTGCATCAGAGTGGCCACTCCAGCATTGGCACCCCCTCTTGCTCAGTATGATACTGTTGGAGCCATGGCACCTACCTCAGACACCTTCCCTGCTGTCTCAGCAGGCGGGCCAGATTCTGCATCCTCAACTTCCAACCCTGAACCTTGCAACCTGGCTAATCCCTTGAGCTCTCCAATAGCATCCCTCAGTAAGCAGTTGTTAGATGTTATTCTGGAAGCAAGGAGGCCTAGCACTAGAAAATCTTATGCTGAAAAGTGGAAAAGATATTGTTCCTGGAGCCAAATTCAGGGGATGGGCACAACAGTGCCCAGCTTACCTCGTATTCTTCAGTACATAACAGAAATGCTCCACAAGGGACTATCTTCTCGTCAATTAAAATTAATGCCTCTGCCATTTCAGCATTTTATAATACTGAACCACTCCTCTTCTCTCACCCCCTGCTAAAGCAGTTCCTCAGATTGACCAAAAATTTAAGACCCCCCAGGCGAGCCCCTACTCCAACCAGGGACCTTAACTTTGTATTGGAAAAGCTCATTCTCCCTCCATTTGAACCAGCTGCAACTGCAGAGTTGAAATTCCTTTCTTGGAAAACAGCCTTCCTTCTAGTCATCACTTCAGCAAGAAGAGTGTCTGAATTACAGGCCCTCATGGCAGTGGAGCCCTTCATTATCTTCCCCCAAAAAGGGAAAAAGGCCCCCGGGGGTGGCAAAAAAAAAATTGGTTT
>NW_025053299.1:0-12049 GCF_019279795.1 Protopterus annectens | reverse complement strand
AGTTTTACTCATTTCCATTACTACATGCTATAACATTTTAAGTTTTCTTCACCATTAAAATATAATAATAAAATTAGAAATACAGTCTGAGTTACAAGAGATATATGGAAAATACTAGGAAAAATACATTGTTTAAAACTAAAGAACATACTGGATTTTCCTTGTATTTTCTAAGCTCTCTCAAACCTATAAATGTCAGAATTTCAACCTTTATTTAAGGAGCAACAGAGATCTTCCTTTAAAGCACTGATGTACTGCATAAGTGTGGAATGAAAGTCCATGCATACTCAGTACATCAAGACTTGGATATGTAAACAAAGCAAAAGAAAAGTAAGTATTTTTTTAAACATTGTCATTGTAAAATATCAGTAACCCAATAACCCATGGCTGGGTGTGGGTAATGCTGATTTACCCACGGTTGTGTTTTGCTTGGTCATGCTACACCTCATGACCAAACCATGGTAAATCCAACATTAGCTACATCCAACCATGGGTTATTGCTATAATATTACTATTATGGAAAGATTAAGCCTTCTCCAATTATTCATCCATATAAAATCTTCATTCAAGTTTCCCACATTTCACCTGCCCTTTTAGCAGTAAACCAGAGATATCTTACTACTTAAGCCGGGTTATCAATGGTGAAACATATGTTATGTGATCCTGACTAAATTTAAAGTGATGAATGGGGGGCCTAGCATCACCATTAAAAAAAAAAAAGCTCCCTCTCTGCTGCAATCCCTAAAAAACACTCTGCTACCATCTAAATGAAAGCACAGGTGTTCCATCAACATGCACACACTTTCTTCCAGTCAATCAGCATTCATATACATTTGCATACACACACTTTCTTCTAATCAGTCAGCATGCACAATATCTATTAAACACACATCGCTGCAGGCGCTGCGGCACACATATTTCTTCTTCAATCCCTGTCAGCATGCACAAACACGTATTCGCTTTGCACAGGTCTTCCATTAACCTAAAGCATGTCTACTGCATTCTGCCAAGTGTTGAGATTTCCAACTTCAGATCCTTTGAAGAGCCATCATCCTTTAACATCATGGCTGTCAACCAATTATACATGGGGATATTTAGCACTATGGCTTGCTATATCCCATCCTCAAGCATAGATCACAGGATTATAGGAAGTTACTAGGCTATTGGCCCTGAGGCCCTCATAAGCCTAGCCAAGAGTTTAGTCCATGTTTAGACAAATCAGCAGCCAAACCCCCTAACCATCAGGGACACAGGTGGAATCCCAGGGGTGTATTTTATGTTTTCCATCCAGTTATCCAAGTTGCACTTAAAAAGGCCAGAAGCTATTGTTAATTGATATTTGAAGGAGACAGTTCCGGGAGTAGTCATGTTTTACTCTGTGTGTGTGTGTGTGTGTGTGTGTGTGTGTGTGTGTGTGTGTGTGTGTGTGTGGTTAAATGACTTGCTCATAATCACACAGTAGGCAGATAGTGCTAGGAAATATCAGACTCTATGCCCAGATATATGGAGAAGCTCATTAGGGAGCTAGAGTCTTATTCACTTACCAACCGCCAGACCTTCCACAAAATCTTCATGTTCTAATAAATTTCTGAGGCTAACAGTTGCTCAAGTCAATGCTAGTCATTAGACCTTCTACTTATTACCTCAGAAATGAACTTTAAGTTAACTGCAGTTGTCTGGCAGGCAAATCTCCTTGAAACTGCTCTGTGGTAAACAGCACCGGGGTTTTAATCCTTCCCACTCATTTGCCTACTGTGTGAAATTCAGCAAGTCACTCAGACAGATTCCAGAATCATTTCTGAAAGGGACAGTGAGTTTACCCAGTAGCAAATAGACAAACCAGGCTATTAGAATTCTGTAGATTTGTCCCCTTCTTGGCTTATCCAGCTACTCTTACAGACTGGAGAGGTAATTTTGTTTACCCTTGTACCGTCTGCTGTCATGGCAAATTGTTGTGGATTAATGACAGGCATGCATTTCCAGTCATTGTATCCTTAAGAAAAATGGTTGCTAATGCAAAGCATTTTATTCTAGCAATTTTCTAAGTGCATAAGAAAACACAAATCAGCTCTTGATTTTGGCCTTATTTCTTGATTTGAGATAAGAAATTGAGAGCTAAAGTGCAGGATGCAATGAGTTCCAATTGTATGGCTTTGACAGCAGTGAATGAAATTCATTTTTGGTTTATTTTGTGTGCGCAGTGTGTGTGTGTGTGTGTGTGTGTGTGTGTGTGTGTGTGTGTGTGTAAATTGGTTCCTGTAACCTGCAGTAATTATGGTGTAAATGATGGAACTGATTGCAGTAAACAGGGAACATCATGATAATAGAGCCATCCCCTACTTGGTTTCCTTTTGTTGACTGCTGACACTAAGACAATGCACTTATTATTTGGCTGTGAATGTCTGGACAGTATGCAGATGTTTAATGTTAATATTTTAATTGTGAATGGGTTTTAATTGACCTTATTTCTTTTGCAGGACATCCAAATGTTGAAGCAGCAGGAGAAAGGCTAGAGCTAGTTCCCTGTAGAGCAGCAACTCCTATTTATCTACTATGTGAATTGACATGTCAATTTCACCAGTAGTGTCTACTGTACCCCCGAAAGGACACATGATGCATCCAGTGGCTGCAAGCTGTTGGGAAATGAATTACATATTTCTTTGAATTCTTTGCATCCTTCACAAACACTATCTTCCTGCTACTTCACCCTATTCTTCCCATTAACCCTCTCTGTTGATAAGCTTTGTCAGTGAACATTCTGTTCTTGAAGTGTTACTGGCTGTTTGAGAGTTCATGTGACTAATAATCATTGAAATGCCGAGGAGGGAGTATCTAAAAAGGTCAGTAGGTGATTTGTACCTCTGACTTTTCCATATTTTCCTCAGATCTATTACTAGTGAGAGCTGCATTGTTAGAGTTATTTTTAATTTGTTGTGAGCTACCAGTAAACTTAGGGTTTTATAGTAAGCAAGATGGTTTTCATTTTCATCTTTATCAGATTATAGTTTGTGAAGTTAGCCGTTTTTTTTCTTATTTCTCACATTGTGATTCAATCTACTAAAAACGAATTGTATTTGTCTTCTGGACCCTCAAATAATAGGTCCTGTGTGATAGAATTCAGGAGGATAACAACTTCCAGAGCTTGAGCTCTTTCATTTTGGTCCTTCCCACAAGTTCATCACTAAAAAGCAATGAAATAATTCTAGTATCCTGTTGTTGAAAACAGATCCTGCAGTGGGTGCTCTGAGTTGCATCCCTTCCTGTATCCTGTTGCCCGTATACATTCTTCAAAAATATATTATCTAGTTGTGTTGTAGATGAGAGCAACCTTTTTTCCAGCTTCATTGCCCTTTGAAAGGAATATAGGGACATGTGCTCCAATGAATGCTTATTTCTATCATGTAATCATAAACCAGGCTTAGGAAAAGGGTTTAATGAACTGTTGTTACTCAACCACACGGTATTGTGTACAAGTTATTGCTGGTGTCCCGGTAAATAAGTAAGTACTAAGCATATAGCTACACCTTCTATAGCTAATTCCCATAATGCATCTCATACCTGTAAATATTGTGTGCTTGACTTTGACTTTAACTGTGTGAATTTATTAAAATGTATCTGCAACTACTCACCTGTATTGCTCAAAAGCCGTATTATTTGATATGTATTTGTACTCTTGTACTTTTATTTTTATTGGACTGCCATCTTTTCTGGGTAATCTGTTTCATACTTTTCTCCCCAAGCCTCCACTGAAAACAGGCTGTCTGGGGGCCCAGTGGACTTCCCCTGTAATCAAATTGGAAGAGCTGAATAATAAATAAAGTAAGATTTCCTTCTGCTGCAAAAGGTACCTGAGTCAGTAATTCCACCTATTAAGTACATTGTGGTTTTGGAGGATTCAGACATGAATCCAGGCTACCAGGGACAAACAATGACTCAATGTTCAGTTGTTATTCAAACTGGTACTAGCCAAAGTGCCTATCAAGATAAGTTAAATTTCCAACAAGGAGTCCAGACTCAAGCTTATAAGAAGGGACAGCTCTTCCCTCGATAAGTGAATTAAAAGTAGCACAGAATGTCAAGAATTAAGCATGTTTTTATTATTATTATTATTATTATTAATAGTTATTATGATATGCTCTGTCATGCCAATGGCTCCCATTCTCCTGAACTAGCTTCACTTGACTAAAACATAAAACAATAATATTATCTTTATTACCTTCCACCGGACGAAATCTGGTTACATGCTGTCTTTGACATCCCCACTTGACTCTGTTTTAATTGATATATTTCAGATTTTCATATATCTTTCTAATTACTTCCCACAGAGACACTGTTTCTATTATTCATTTCCAGTGTCTGTTCTGATTATTATACCTGTTCTAGTGTCTGACATTCCATTTCTGGCCCACACTCTCAAGTAAAATCTAGTATTACTATATACTACCAGCTTTTCTGTGTTACATCTCACAATTTCATACTCATGGTGCTGAGACATTTTTCACTACCTCTACTATATCACCTCCACTTTCTTACTTGTGTATTCTAATAACCAGATTCCCAGGTATGGATGCCACATTGCTTCCATTACAAACCACGCTTGCAGCATTTCTGGTATGTTAACTGTTTAATGTAATCATAGTCATTAGGTAATGACATAGTGTATGAATTAGTAACAATTTCAGTTGGGTTTTCTTCCTAGCACCATTGAAAAGGGCTTTTGCCAAGTCTGACTCTTCCGTCAACAAAAGCAAGCAAATAAATGTATATCTTATTTATTTACTTGGAAAGTCCAACTTGGAACAAAGTTTCACTTTTCTGCAAAATGCCCGGAAGAATGCTCCAGACACATGTCTTGACAGTGTGGGAGGAAATTGAGCAATCTATAGGAAACCTACATGAATGAAGGAGGACACAGATTGCATTACCTAGCATTACCCTATCAGAATGAACAGCAGTTTAAGTAAGTTTTTCCAAGCTAGAATCAAAACACGTTTTCAATTTGGCTGTAAATGTACAACACCAAAAGCATTATTTTTCTGTAGTTAATAGTATAAATTGCCAAAATCACCAGTGCCTTGTACTTTCTTACAAAAAATTTGGCTATCTACATGGCTACTCTATTTATTTCTCTGTACATTTCCTTCATTGATGGCTCTCTGAACAAAGCCCAAAGTCTGGCAAACAGTCTTAGGGACAGCCCTTAATGAGTACCTATTTATAAAACAAGCTCACTTTTCCCTTAAAAATTAAAACATATACAGACTACACAGTTCCAAAAATCAAATCTGTCCACTGCACTAAGTAAGATTTAAAACTATCATTAAACACTGTCCAAATGTTTTCACGTCTACTTTGCTCCTCCACTTAGATAAAAATTCTCATGGTTAACATAACTCAACATATAGTACCTTGACATTAGTGGTAACTCACAATCCAGCACTAACTTAGTATTCAACACCTTAATTATATCACCTCTACCTGTATCTGGGGGGTCTATATTATAACATCGAATTTTATAAAGTCTCTCAATGCTATAACATCTAATAGCTTATCGAATCATCAGCCACAGGTAGGGACACCAAATTTTACCAGGGAAAGAATCTCTGTAATAAGTTGCTGTGGCTTCATGTCTTTAAGCTCGAGTTAGAGGTTATACGGGTTCAGGTAAGTACATTGTGTGTAGGTTAGGTGGTGGGTTAGTGAAAGAAATAGGCATGGGTCAGGTAAGGTGCTGTGTAGGTTAGGTTAGGGTGGCTAGGGGTTAGGCTGTGTGATAGTGACGGACCTGAAGCTAGGTCGGGTTAAGGTAAGTGGATAGCTAGGAGTGTAAGGCAGTTTAGTTTAGGCTTGTGTAGGATTTTAAGTGTATGTGTGTGGATTGTTGTTGTGTGTTTGTGTTGTGTGTATAAGCTCTGACTGTTCTGATGTTTATGGATTTCGGTGTTTAGGGTTCGAGCATTATACCATCTGGATTTTGCAGATAGACCCTATCGGGTAGCTATTCTGCCTTTACTACACAGTACTTAATTCCAATGTTAATTTCAAACCTTCCACCTATTCTGACTCAAAACTCTGACCAAATATTCGTCCATCAGAGTGCTGTACCCAATAATCACTTCTATTCTTTTTTTTCTCACCATGCCTCCTCTTACACTCTAGCACACTATCAAACTATTCCCCATCTATCGAGACCCTATCACCAATTGCCATTTAATTCACAACTACGTGTCAGCTTTGTAATTCTCCCAAAATATATTACCTAGCAATGGGATATTAATCTGCAAATCTAAACACTGGTACTTGTATCAACACCCACTAATGTCCCACAGTGAGTTCTCCACTATTTCTGTGTAATCCTTGGACGGAGTACATCCTGTCTGGGTGTACCAACCCAATTCATAGGTCCTGTCTAAACCTAGTGTCCAGGAATAAACATAGCTATTACACAAAATGAAGTCCAGAAAACAACTTCAGGAATAAATGCATTAACTAAACTACAAAGTCTTAAATCCAAACTCTGTCAATGAGTACTATATAACACACCTGATATCCTTCTACTTGCAAAAAACTGTCTAAAACCACCTATTAAAAATGCGGATATTCTACCACAAGGGCAGAATATTCTAGGTCTACCCACCATCTCCCCCAAGAAACTATCATCTTAGATGATTTCAATATTGACTGGCAATCCTGTTCTGGCAACATCCAACCCACTGCACAATCTTGATGGTTTTTCACCCAAGAATCCAGTCACTGATAGCTGTAAACTCCAGCAAGCACACTGGATACTAGCCAGTAAGATTCTCAAGTCGGTAGCATAACAGGCTGCTTATCAGATAGCCTCAGTGATCACTCCCCAACACTTAAATTAAAAATACCTGATACCAAGCTAAACCTGTCATCTACCAATAAAACTAAACTTTAACCCACTCACATTCATTTCTCCTATCCCTCAAAGAATGTAACTAAGTACTCCTCTAGTACCTCAGTCTAGATGATGAAGTTGAATTTTTCTTTTAATACCACCTTTCTGAACATCCTAATTACCATGCCCCTTAAGGATTTTCCAGAACCAAAGCACAATCCCTCCCATGGCTACAGAAAACCACTATGCAGAAACAGTTAGGATAAAGCCTGGGAGCACTGGCTGAAAACCAAAACCCTTCAGCTAGACAGAAATTCCTAAATCCATTTTAATAGAGTCAAAAAGCTAATAAACAGGACAAATTCCAATACCAGTCTGCCCTAGACTCTCACAACACAGCCCCAAAGCCACCTTGATCTCCATAAACTCCATCTCCACTCCAGGTGTGTCAGTACCCTAACTTCTACCCTCAGAAGACATACCTCTATTCAACACACACTTCACCCAAACCATACTATCACTAGCTAAACAACACAACCCTCCCTCCAACCCAAAGATCTTCAACTAGTAATCTCCCACCTCTCTTTTTCTCTCCTGTACCTACCTCCAAACATAAAAACTCTTAATCAAACTTAAACCCAAATTATTAGCAGACAACCACCCAAGTGAATACAAATTGCATTGTGATGCTCTGGCCTACCTAGTATCCATTTGATTAAATGATCTCTGTCAGAAAGTTATCGCTCCTCTACACTGTGGAAAGTATCACATATAATTTCCTCCACAGCATGGACCCTCCGCAGAACTAACCACTACTGCCCCATAACTATTCTCTCTCTCCACTCTCCAAAATACTAGAGAGATGTATACACTCTCAGTCTCTGACCACCTACTTACTAACAACCCTCCTTCCAGTAATTCGCATGGTTTCCTAATTAAATCATAGCACCACCACTGCTCTTTTTACTAACACCAACCTTCTCAGCATAAAAACAATGGCTATCTCTCCTCTGGTTCCATTCAAAGCATTTGACATGGTCCCACACAACAACTTTATCTTCATCCTCACAACTCCATCCTTTCTCACAATAGTCACTCAACTGGTTTCAGAGTTACCTATCTGACTGCCAACAATCCATTGTATGGTAGAATTAGATATCTCCTGACCATTTGTCTCCAGGGTTCCTCAAGGATCCATCCTTGGACCCCTACTTCTTCTATTTACACCAATAATACTCCATGCCTCTACAAAATGGCACACTGATACAATAATGCAGATGATCTCGACCATCATCTGCTCAGCCCAGTCCCAAACTGTAAAGTCACACAGGAAGCCTTTTTCCCTCTGTTGAACATGGTTATCCGATGCCCAATTAATACCAACCCAAAACAAAACTAAAATCCACTCACCTTCCAAACCAACCAAACATACTCAAACCACTCTCACTTTAACATCACAGTAAAAGACAACACCCGAATTATACCCAACTGAACACACCAAATTGCTAGGAGGAGATTACAGTTCAAAATTTGACATTCACATATCCATGACCATAAGAAAAGTCCAAAAAAAACTTGGAGTTATAAAGAAAAAAGCAAATTTCTTTTACCAAAGGCCCCCCAAAATTTCCAAAAGCAAATTCCCAAAATTTTTCTCCACCCCAAAAAATTTATGCCCTTCCCCCAATATATAACCAACCCTAACCCCAATTTGATTAAACAAGCTAGAGCCTGCCCAAACAAAATCACCCAAATTTCCAAGGGCATTTTAACCGTTTTGTACCATGTTCTATTGCTAAATGGGTCTTGTTCCCCCCCCCTTTAGTTGGGAATAATTTATAAAATTGTTTAAACCAAAACCAATTTAAATGTCCCATTTCCCCCCGGGGGTTTTCTCCCCCTTCGAAAAGGGCCCTAAGGGTCCGCAACAAAAAATAAAAAAATTTAAAAAAAAATTTAAAACCCAAAACTTTTCGGTGAAACACTTTCCTTTAAAAACCAAATTATGGAACTCCTTCCCCCCAAAAAAATTAATTTTTTAATTGGCCCCCTTTAAAAATTTTTTAAAAAAAAAACATGCCGGTATCCCTTGAAATCCCAAAATCTTTATCCACCCCTTTTTAAAACCTTTCTTTTAAAATTCCCCTAACTACCTTATTTTTAAACCTCAATGCCCCCCATTTTTAACCTGTATTAAATTATTTAAAAAAACCCAATTTGAACATTTTTAATTTTTGGGGTTTTTTCTTCCAATAAAATTTTAGGGCTAAAATGATTACCTTTTGTTTTCAAACTGGGAAATTGTTTAATAAATTCAAATTTTAAATTTTAATCCTTTAATAATGTAACTACTGTCCCCCTTTTAAAAATTTTAAAAAATTGGGGTTTTCTCCCGGGTCGCTTGGGAAAAAAGGGGCCTGTAGGAACACTTGAAAAAAATTTAAAATAAAAAATAAATTTAAAAAAAAATAAATAAATTTTCCAAAAACAAAAATAAAAAAAGGGAAAATCCCTTTTCCAAAAAAATAAAAATAACCCCCAAAAGTTTTTTGGGATTTAAAAACCCCTTAAAACCCGGAAAAATTTTTAACCCAAATGAAAAAGGGAAAAAAAATACAACCCCTTTTAATTTTCCCCTTTTTAAAAATTTTCCCCAAACTTTTGTAAGGTCCCCCTTTTTTCCTTTCTTTAAAAAATTTTCTCAACTATTATATTCCCATAAAAAAATTGTAATAAATAACACAGCTTTTCCCTTTTTTGAACCTTAAAAAATTTGAGTTTAAATTTTTAAAAACCCCCCAATTTTAAAAGACCCCAAGGGCACCTTTAAACTAAGTTATTTTTTTAAAAATAAAATTAAAGGGAAACCCCAAAATGGGAACCCCCTTTAAAAGTGGCTTTTTTTTTTTTTTTTTTTTTTTTTTTTTTTTTTTTTTTTTTTTTTTTTTTTTTTTTTTAAAAAAAAAAAAAAAAAAAAAAAAAAAAAAAAAAAAAAAAAAAAAAAAAAAAAAAAAAAAAAAAAAAAAAAAAAAAAAAAAAAAAAAAAATTTTAACCCTTTTTTAATTTTACGTTCCCCTGGAAAAAAAAAAAACAAACCTTAGTTTTTTAAAAAGGGAACCTTTAAAAATTTCCCAAAAGCCAAAAATTTGAAAAATGAACCCCCAAAAAAATTTTTTTGTTTTTGTTGGAAGGCGGGGAATAAAACCCTAATCACCACCTTATGCCCTATTAGACAATGCAGTACTGACCCTTTTTTCTAAATCTAGTTCATAATATTACAAACTTTAATCTTGAAACTTTCATATCCTCCCTATAATAATGTAACTATCACTAAAGTACCTCCATTTAGACAAACAGTTAAAACATCTAGAAATATCTTTCTAACCATTCTGAATGCACAGACCCTTAAAGGGGAAAAATAATTGCATTCAGATAGCTACTATGTGGGGAAAAGCAGCTAATGAAAAAAAGATTGCATGGAAACAGTGAGAAACCAATAAATAAATACCAAAATGATATAAATCTACTCAATAAATCAAAATCCTAGTAAACAGGTAAAAAATACCAGTTGTGTCTACAGAATAAGCAAATAACCCACAATGTTTCTGGGCATTTATTAAAAAACCCTTAAAACCAAGGAAACATTTCCAACCCAATGCAATACCATAGCAGAGTGAAACAAAAGTAGCAACCACTTTTAATTCCTGTTTCATTAATGTAGATTCATCACTGCTCAAAAATATATCTGCCATGCCAGTACCCATAGCCCACTTAAACCTACAAACTATCCTACTTTCACCCTTAAACCAGTCCCTACAACTACAACTATCCTATCCAGTCTACATACTAATTAACAGGGTTATATCCTAGAATATGGAACCAGACTTTTATCATACCCCTCCACAAGTGAAGCACATCAAATGAATTAAGTAGCTACAAACCTATAGTTATACTCTCTCCACTATTAAAAATGACGGAGTGATGTGTCCACTCTCAATTACTCAAGTATCTCATTAAAAATAACCAACTGTCCACTGCACAGCACAGTTTCTGAATGAACATAGACCAATAACTGCTTTACTTCTGAACACTATTTACGTTCATCATGACAAAAACAAACTAGTCACAGGGACCTTCTTGGACATTTCCAAAGCATTTGACATGACACAGTCTTCCACCTCTACTGTTCCAAACACTCAATGAACTCCACCTGTCCAATGTGCCCTGATATTTTCCATTCCATTCAGTCCTGTTCCATATACAGTTCTTTAATCCTCTGAGCTATATTTCTAAGAAAGTGCTTCACCTTTATTGGCATACGCAGTTAATGACTTCCTTATTGCAGATTTGTTCACTTCAAAATATTTGCATCAGTGCTGTTATGCTATCTAATGTATCCATATGGTCTGTGCTTCTGTAGTTGATGTACTGATGTCACAGGATACAGAATACTGCTTCAATGTTCTTTTTGCTTTGATTACTCCATGAGTAACCTAGTTCACTTTAGAGCAGTCTGGCTGATATATTTCAATTTGGATTTACAGATGGGATGGTTATGTCCAGAAATAGTAGTATCAGATGAGGACTGGGCCTACTGATGTCTTTTTACTAGAGAATATCATAAGCAATGATAAAATTAGGAACAGTGTAACTGTCTTGGCAAGCTTAGTCCCGTGTTCTCTAAATGACTGACAGCAAGTGAAACACTGATTTTTACAGAAATACCAGGTTGTCTAAATATCTTATTACTGATTAATGTAACACCACCTGAGTCTATGTATGTGCATGTTTTTTTCCATGTACCTTTCTGGAATGCTGATAGTTTGGATTGGAAATTACTCTGGCTCAATCAAGCTTTTGGAGACATGAATCATTAGGTATTAGCAAAATTTGGCACTTTGGGTATGCAGATGGGCCCCATCACAGTTGACTATTATTCTGTGTACTGCCTGTCATTTATTTCTAAAGGCACATTTCTCTCTGTCTCCAGTCACTGTGTACATGTCTTACTCAGACATTGTTATTATAAGTTACCCCAGATCAGATCAGACCTAATTAGATTGCTTGTATTTATCAAAATGTACTAGACATTTAGGCATCCTCTCAACCTCTTAGCTCAGAATCAGGAACCAAGCTAAAACTAATGGGGTGCAAGGCCAACTAGGAACAGATTTTAAATATTT
>NW_025053298.1:0-10595 GCF_019279795.1 Protopterus annectens | reverse complement strand
CTACTATAATTCCAGCTTTTCCCTTTTTAATATCTCAGTACTACTATCCCACCATGTTAAATGACTTTTTCAAAGAAATTAATAAGATGAAAGAGCAGTACCATAGCTAGAGTGAGGAGAAGGGTACAACAGTCCCGGGCGGACAGTATTTGGGGATGCGATTGCCAATCCCAGTCGCTCTTTTTTGTTTGGTGCATACTAGCTTTTAAATGACAATATTACACTTGCAGGCAAAGCTGAGCTCTGTAGTGCTCCCTGTGTGGTCTAAGCTGTAGCAACATCTTGCTACATTTGAAGGGAGGTGCTAATCAGAGGAATCTGTGCAGTAGTTAACTATGGAGGGAATAAAATTTGCACCAAATCTGTCAGCTAGTGTATTAGCTATTTCCTTTGGGTCAGAGTAGGTATATTGTTTTAGACTAGTTATGAGCATTGCTGGGTGTTTATATCTTCCTGCCATAATTAAGGAAAGTTTTAAAGTTATTGCTGCTTTCAGTTGGTATTTTCATTTATATTCACCTTTAAGCTTCATAATGGTTAGTCTTTACTACTTTGCTTAAATGTGTTCTCAAGGTGGGTAGAATAAAACTTGATATAAAAATTAAGTAATTTGTATTTCTTGTTATGTAGTTTATTTGTATATATTTTCTGTCTTATGGGTTTGCTTTTAAATTTATCATTATATTTTGGGTAGATAGGATCTGCCTTATTAATAGGTTCATAGGTTCATACTAGGCTATCTGCCCTAGGGCATTTATAAGCCTAGCCAGAATGTGTTTGGCTTTTGCCACCCATTTTAAATTTATTTTGCAATGCCCTTTTTTGAGGTTAGTATACTGTGCCTCTGTCTAACAGTGACACAGAAGTGATACCCGGGTAAACCTACACCCTCCCATCCACTCATCAAGATTCCTCTTGAAGAGAGTCAATGAGGGACTCTGCCTAACCTGACTGATTTTAATCCAGAGTGAAGGGAGCCTCTGGTTATGAATCTGTCCCTCCAGCATGTCCTATTTATTTCAGTGCTGAGGTTCAAGTCTCGAAAGCGTAGCTCAATGGGATTTGGATTTTCTGAGGTGCAGCATGTCCATTAATCTCGGTTGGACATGGCTTTATACGTCAGGCACAGATTGCCCCTGAACAGGTGGTATGCCACTGAGTAGAGCTGGAGTTTCTTTAACCGGGTAGCATATGGCATCTGTTTGAGCCCTTTGATCCTCTTGGTGAGGTACTTTTGGGGTCTTTCCAGTTGCTGCAGGTGTTTGGTAAGGTACATCCCAAAAGGGGCATTGTACTCAATTATGGGCCTGATGAGGGATGAGTAAAGAGGCACGATGAAGTCTCCTGATCTAGAGGGGCATTGTACTCAATTATGGGCCTGATGAGGGATGAGTAAAGAGGCACGATGAAGTCCCCTGATCTAGATGTGAATCCCTTCATGATTAGGTGGGCTATATAAAATGTTTTTCTAACCACTTTGGCCACATGGTTGTCAAATGAGAGATTGTTATCAACTTGGGTCCCCAGGTCCCTAATTACTTCTTCTGTACTTAATGGATTACCACCTATGTGGTAATTTGTGGGCACTTTGTTTTTGCCAAAGGGGATGACTATACACTTTTTGGCATTTAGCTTGAGGCCATGGCTCTGGCACCAGTTGTCTGTTTCTATGAGGCCCTTTTGGAGGATGCTTGTGTCGGCTGGAGAGTCGATTATGACGCCCAGTTTGCAGTCATCTGCTAATCTTGGTCAGCCACAGTCCTTCCGTGTTGGCCTGTACCTCCGAGAAATATATACTGAACAAGAGAGGTCCCAGGACTGAGCCTTGTGGGACACCACTTGTAACTGGTTTGGAGTCTGACATGGCTCCAGCAATTCTAACCATGTGGGTTCTGTCCTTGAGCCAGTTTGCAATCCATCTAGTGACATAGGGGTTTATATTTAAGCTGGTGAGCTTATCTATAATGCCCGAGTGGGGTATTGTATCAAGGCTTTGCGAGGTCCAGGTAGGCTGTGTGGACCACCTTCCCTCGTCAATGGCCTTGGTGACTGTTTCAAAGAAATCAACCAGGTTTAAGAGGCAGGATCTGCCCTTAACAAAGCCGAACTGGGTAGGATCCAGTGTCTGTAGGTCCCCAATATCTTTATTTATGAGGTCCATGATGATCCTTTCCATAGCTTTGCAGACCAAGCTAGTCAGGCTTATGGGGCTTATAGTTTCCAGGATCCGCTGAGGCACCACCTTTATGGAGAGGGACCACTGTTGCTGCACGCCACTCTTTGGGCAATATATCCTGTAGTAAGGCTGAGATTGAACAGTAGTTTTATGTTTGGGTTTAGCTCTTCTTGAAGTTCATGTAGGACGAGCCCGGGACACCATCGCCTGGTCCCATTGATGCTGTGTTTTTGCTTTGGAGAGGGCGGCTCTTACCTGAGCATCTGAGATGTCAGGGGCAGCACTCTGCTGGGATAGATATTTGCCCTTTGGTGGGGAGGGGGAGAAGTTTGCGCTGAACCTGTCAGCTAGGATGTTGGCAATGTCTGTGGGTTCAGTGTATTTTTTGTCATTTTGGACTAATTCTGAGCATATCTGGGAATTACCACCCAGGTTCCTAACATAACTAAAGAAAACCTTGTGATTATCCTTAGTGTCCTGTGCAATTTTTCTCTCGGCTGGCCTTAGACAATTTTATGAGTGCCCGTAGTTTTTGCTAATACTGATCAGTGATGCCTTCCCTTTGGGATTTTGCACTATCATTTAGTAGCTTCCTCCTTCTATTGTATAGTTTGTTTATGGCTGGGGACCACCAGACAGGACGACTGCCTTTGGAGGATTGGGTCTTGGTTTTATTTGGGATCGTGATGATCCATGCATTCCTGAAGGTGTTCATAGAATGCTATAAAGGATTCTGCGGTCTGGGCCATATTTTCCACAGGCCTGGGGCTTTGAAGGATTCCACCTCGGTTTTGAGGAGTGTGAAATTTGCTTTAGAGAAGTTTTTCACTGTGGTTTTCTGGGCAGGGGTGGGGTCGGGATGTGAATATCCAGTGAGATTAGTTTATGGTCTGATCTTACCAGTGAGGGATACACTTCTGGTCTGGAGCATAGAGTCCCCATGTTGGTGATGATCAGGTCCAGTATGTTTTCCCTCTTGTGGGAGTGGTAACAAGTTGTTCCATAGCATTTGAGTTTATAAATTCTAGGAACCTTTGGGCTAGGTGTTGGAGCTAGAGTAATGCTCCCAGTCTATGTTTGGGTAGTTGAAGTCACCCAATATAATGGTGTTTGGAGAGACCTTCATATTTTCCAGTGTTCTCAGGAAGGCCGAGTGGGGTTCCTGGGTTTGGGAGGGTGGTCTGTAGCAGGCTATAAACTGGAAGGCAGTTTTACCCACTGTTAGTTGCACATGGATAGTCTCTGATGCTTCGTGCTTTGCCACCAACCTGAGGTGTGGGTATCTTTGATGAATATCGATACTCTCCTTTTGTGGTTCGGTCCAAGTTTTGGGGCCAAAAGCATGGTATGAGGTATAACCTGGTAGTGCTGGGGTGCTCTCGAGCCCTGAACCAGGTTTCTGTTACTGCACAGATATTGATGTTCTCCATGCTAAGGAGAGTTTTGAGTGCATGCATCTTGAGGTTTAGACTTCTGGCTTTGAGTAGAATTACTCTTAGTTTCTTATCCCTTGTGATACCTATGGAGGTGGGTTTGTCTTTGAGCCTTGCCTAAAAAAGGCACTATGGGGTAGCAAGAGCCTTTGCCAATATCCCAAAGCCCAGGGGTGACAGGTGCAAGCCGCCCCTAGCGAAGCATCGCGGGCTTGTCGAAAGCATATCATCCCAAGCTGACAGGCATTGATCCCCTTTGAATGACACCAATACTTAAGCCAATTGTTGAAATTGATCATCTTGTCTTCATATTGTGGCATCATTCTTGGTGAGGGTAAGATGCTGCTCAAGGTCAGGGTCATACCGCCTGGGCTACATGCTCAGAGAGCTCCTTTATGTCTCTTTTCATGTAGTCCAGGGAGGTATGTCTCAGGTCATTCACACCAGCATGGACAATGACTGAGTCATATTTGTACTTGCCTTGGAGTGACCTGAGTGCTTGTGTTATGTGGCGGATCCTAGCTCTGACAGGCAGCTCACCGTGACCCTCTCCTTGTTCAGCCTGGTGAGGGGACGCCAGTGTGCCTGACGATAGAGTCACCTATTACAAGTGTATCAGGTGTGTTGTTTAGTCTTAAGGGCTGTGACTGTTTGGCACACTGGCTTTGTGAGATATGTGTTGCACGGGTTTGTTTTGGGGTAGCGGCTGCTTGGGTGTCTGCTTTGGAGGTCTCTGCTGCTTAGGCAGATCTTTATTTAGAGCCTCCGAGTATGTTTTGTGTGATTATGTGTTTGGTTTGCTGTCGTGGTAGGTCTATGTGAGACTGGAATTGTAGTGAGT
Source organism: Protopterus annectens (assembly GCF_019279795.1). Lineage (NCBI taxonomy): Eukaryota > Metazoa > Chordata > Ceratodontiformes > Protopteridae > Protopterus > Protopterus annectens. The sequence goes on along the minus strand of NW_025053298.1, from coordinate 6,145 downwards.
GTGGTTTCCTTCTCCTCCTGACTGGTTATGCCAGTACTGAGTTGAGAGAGCTTAGCCTCCAGTTTGGCTATATGGTTGCATCTCTCACATGTGTTGGAATTTGTTGGGAGGAGGAGAGGGTTGTCTGTGTACATGAGGCAGTTGTAACATTGCCTCAAGATTCCCAGATTCACCAGCTGGACCGAGAGGAGATTGACAACTGACCTTTGGACATGCTAGAATAATATTGGGAATTCCTTAATAATTGAAAACAAGGGCCAGTGGGGAGTGAGGGTGTAGTGCTTTTAATTTTTAGTGCTGACTTATATAATTGCTTTAGTGAGCAAGTGCCAGGTAACTTAAGTGCAATGTGTTACAGGTAACTTAAATGCAAAACAACAAACAGTAACTTTCTTCAAGTGAAACAAGGAAATAAGTACAGTAAGCAATGCAGATATCACTAGTGATCCACAGAAGCTGAGAAGCCAGATAGGTGGAATTAGCTGCCCAGGGAAATAACAAGCAAACAAACAACAAGCATATAAACAAAGCTAGATTCAGCAGGCCTGATCCTAGTCTATGCTACAGCAAACAAGGTGTACCAATTTCAGTAAGATACAGTTCAAATATTCAGGCACTATAAACCTTTAACCAGAAATTCCCAGCTCAGAAGGGCAGAGTCCAGCCTCTTCTCCCACAAGAGTGCAGACCACAAACCTTCTTAATGTAAAATAACTGGCCTGAAGCCCAAGTGCTTAAACCAGAACTAATACACTTTAAGAATAACAGACACTGGGCTCTCAATCAGCAGTTCCCAACTTAGAAGGATGAAAGCTACCTGTCCTGCCACCACAGTGCATGCCACAAACCTTCCTAATGTAAACAACTGGTCTGAAGCCCAAGTGCTTAATCCAAAAGACTTAGAATGATAGCTACACTTTAATCAAGTTACTACCAAGCAGTAATAAATACAATTGAATACTTTAGAGAATGCCTGGATTAGTGCTCAAGTTACACAAACAAAGCTAGATCCAGCAGGCCCAATCCAGTCTATGCCACAGCAAACAAGGCACACCAACTTCAGTAAGAAGCAGTTCAGATATGCATGCACTATAAGCCTTTAACCAGAAATTCCCAGCTCAGAAGGGCAGAGTCCAGCCTCTCCTCCCACAAGAGTGCAGACCACTTAACCCTCTTAATGTAAAAATAACTGGCCTGAAAGCCCAAGTGCTTAAACCAGAATTAATACACTTTAGAATAACAGACACTGAGCCCTCAATCAGCAGTTCCCAACCTAGAAGGATGTAAGCTACCTGTTCTGCCACTACAGTGCAGACCACAAACCCTCTCAGTGCAAAACAACTGGTCCGGAAGCCCAAGTGTTTAAACCAAAAGGCTTAGAATGAGTTACACCAAGCAGTAATAAATACAATTGAGTACTTTTAAGATGATGCAAAAGTTAAAAAAAGTAGGTAGAAACACAAGTACAGTAAAAGCAGATGATTTTTTTTTTTCTGAACAAGTGCTGAGATCAAAGAAACAGATTTGAGTGATGAAACTGGAAAACTGGCTAGTTATAAGAAAAACTAGCTAGAAGGCTTCCCTCCAACACAGAAGGGGCTTGGGGCCTCAGAAGCCTGCCACAAATGAGTCTATATATACCACTTTAACAGGAAAGGCAGGAAACAAGCTTAATTTTTTTTTCTGTTTCCCAGATGCTCTCTTTGTACACAGTAGGAGTGCCTGAAATCAGAATATGATTTTACTGCACTCAGTTGAGTGAGCAAATGAGATGGGCCCAGAAGGAGTATCCAGACACAAATTTACAAGAGGGGCGGGCAGTTGCAAGGCCACCAAGATTAACACCAAAACAAAAACAGGTAGGGTGGGTGGGACTAGGTGTCGAAGTCAGAGACATAGACAGCAGCTTTAGCAACAATTATACTAGTATTTATTTAGGTCATTAAGTAATTAATTGAAGAAGATTTGATTTTGAGAAGTACCTAAACACAGAGGAATTTGCAGGGAAATTGCCCATCACATTTACAGGGAAAGGTCACTGATTTATGATCTAATTGAACAATGGAAGATGAAGCATATGGAGGTGTTCAAGAAGAGACCATTTTTACCATGACAAGATCAAATTATTTGGGCCCCTATTTTAAAGGTTAATAATTTATGCAAAGCAGTTATCATGTATAATGTCAAGAAAGTTTTTGGCATGTTTACCATTGGTCATCCAGTTTATTGATGGAAAGCTGGAGTCCCCCAATAGATAGGTGGTTTGATTAATGGGGATTTCAACTAGAGCATTAAGGTAACTATTTCATCTGAATGAGATGTTGAGGATATGCTATAGCTAGCTATAAAGTTGCATTTAATCTTGCTTAGAGAGTTCTGGACATTTAAAAGTTCAGATTTTCATGCACATGTAAACATTATTGTCAACATTCTCCTTGACAAATGCTGATACTCCTAGTTTGCAATAGTTCTTAAGATACAACAAGCACTACACCCAGGAACAGAGGAATTATTTTCATTGTACTGAAATCATGTCCCTATACATACATGTACATGAATATGTGCAGGTTGTAGAAGCACATGAAGTTCAACATTGTCTGTTAAACTAATGGCATTAAACAGAGTCACTTTAGTGCCGAGCTACCTTCATACAGAGCCATCTTAATGGAGAAACACCTTAATGCAGTCTAAACTATTGTTTACTAGGTCAGAATGTCCAGCAGATAAATGTTCCCTTTGGGGCAATAAAAGTTTTACATAAATATCAAAACAATGCAGACCATCCCTGAGAAAGTAGGAAGGCTTGCCCATCATGCACTCTCAAGCTGACACATACTGGATCTCCCTAGAATGATGCTAGGTACATAATCAGTTATTAAAGCCAGTTATCTTGCTTTTAATTTTTTAGGTGATAAAAGAGTACCACTCAAGACCAGCATCTTTCCTTTACCGGACACATGGATAGCAAGCTCAATTACCTCTAAGTATATTTGCAAGAGTGGAGGAATCCAAGAGACTATATTGCATTCAGGGACTTCATTCCTGAAAAAAAACAGCTGTCATCCTATTCTTAAACATCCTGCTGTGTGCCTGTATAACTGACAGGAGATTCACCTATTATTAAATTATTACTTTGGGTGGATGCAAGCTCTGTATGACTTAAGGAGCTAGAGTCTGCACAACTGTGTCTCTTAGAGCTGTGTCCTGACTGTGGGTATTTGGGGTAAATGTGGGTGTGCTGCTATTTCAACTGTCTGATTTTTTTAATCATTGTTGTTTACTGTACTCTTAACAATCTCACAGTGAATAATAGTGGCAGCATTCATTAACATGTGCAAAAAATGTATAAGTGAAATCAATATATAGGAACAGTAAGGTAATCAGTAACAAGTGACAACTTTAAATTAGATGAAATTAATTTCAAGTGCAGTAATTGAAAACAATTATGTCACTCTCTTTATTCATAGAGCAGAGCTTGTGGTCACTACAGCTGACCTCAGTATTGCCGAAGCTCTGCCATAAGGCCCTACATCTGCAAGTTTATTCAGAATTTTATCAATGCTTAATGTAAGCATATTTATCATGAAGACTCTTTGCTGCTTATTAACTAATCAGTTAAATATATGCCTGCTCTATGACTCAAATGCTCTGTGAAATGCTAGGACCCCTTACTAAGTTCCCCACTGTCCCCTTTTGCTTGACTAGTAGACTGTACTGCATATGCCAGGTATTTAGTCTCAGGACATGACAGAAAACCTATTTACTTGCATCTCTGTGTTAATTGCTTTGTTCTGGCTATAAACTGATTGATCTCAGTTATAAATTGACCTGAGGGTGGGACTTGCCCAGTAATCAAATGTCAGTAATAATAATAATAATAATGATAATAATAATAATAATAATAATGATAACAACAGCTTCGATCTCTGTGAAAATAAAATGATCAGTACAAGCAGCAATCTAGCAACAGCAGTAATCAAAAGTGGCATTTAAGATTAGCAAAGGGTTATGTCTCTACCTAACTAGCAGAAGCACTCACCAGCACATCAGTGACTGATGTAATACATCAGTTTGGATTCTGTCTACCTAGTATCACTGATTGAATTGGAAATAAATTGGGATGTATAGGAGTCACACTTATTAGTTCACAATAACATAAGTAGAATATTAAAAGAATACAAATTAATAATACGATGAATAGAAGTTAAAAAGTGTAATAACACATTAGTCATATGTAAATAAGTCATGGAATGAATGAAATATTGTTATATGTATTTGGAAAATGAAGGTGAAATTCTATTCCAAAATGAATTTATTTAATGAATATATATATATATATATATTTATATATATATATATATATATATATATATATATATATATATATACATTTATTACAAAGTAGGTAGAAATAAGCAATGAAATGAATGAAATATTGTTACATGTATGGAAATGGTGGAAGTTATTTATAATTAATTTATTTAATGAACATATTAAATGAATATATTTAATGTATATTTATTATAAAGCAGTGATTATTTATCATTTAATTAAGAATGTTAAAATGTTTTTTATTTAACGCAGCATATAGGAAATGCAGGTTCAACATGTTGTTTGAGAATTTGGGGCTTTTTTATTGTGTATATTTGTTTGATATGGGGGTACACCTTTAAGTCTGGGAAGTAGTTTATTTTAATTGAATTGAATTACGAACTAATTGAATGTAATTAAATGTATTAACAAACTAATTAAGGGGATATAAAAAGGCTGCTTAAACTGCATTGAGTTATTCCTTAGAAGGCTTGTGTAGCCAAGGTACTGGATGAAGTAAAATAAAAGACTGTGCTTTTTTTCTTAGTATCACTGATTGGCATACTTTAAACAGCACAGTTTCCTTAATATACTGCCAGTAATAGAGTAATAGCAATACAATGCAACAGTACAATAACACATAAATGTAATAACATGACAGTCAGCCAAACAGTAGTGCAAATTTCAACAATGCGATCAGATGAAGTGCAGTCAGAAAATTAAGAAGTTAAAAAGGAGGGGGCAATTTCCATAGTATGTAACACAACTAAGATGAGATAGTGAAGGAAGTGAAATTTACATTATCTACAACAAGCATGTAGTGGTTACCACACCTGTTGTAGACTAGACTCTTGTACTGGTTACCTAATAGGATTAATAATGCTTCAAGGGCATCAGCGTAGTGAAATAAGGAAACCAACCTCTGGGTATTTAAAACTCTAAGTCATCCAATTAAAATCCAGAAACTGTCCTCAAAGAAACTGGTGAGTCAAAAATAGACACTTCAGTCCTTCAGTGGATCCCGAGCTAGTTGTCAACGGTAAATTGTATTCTTGCCAGAGGCTGGTGCACTTCAGACCCAGTCCTAGAAGCTGATAAAATCCTTGCAATGCATTGACTGAGTATGCATTCAGATGGAAAAGGGCTTTTCAGTCTTCTTATCCTTCTCCATATTCTCCTGTTGTCGTCTCCAGACTGAGAATTAGAGCACTGGCAGCAGCCCAACACTGAACATAACCTGAAGTCAATCTTTTAGGTGAGTTAAATTTGATAAAAGGAAAACTTAACTCATGTTTCTAGGGCTACTCATGCTAGGTCTGCTTTGGGGGCCATAAGAAACAGAACTATGTTTTTCTGCAGTACTGCTGAACTTGTTTTGGCCAAGATCTCTGGAAACAGGTTATTGTAGTCTGAATTGACAACAATGGCCCTTCCACAGACCTCATTAATTACTGACTGATCAGTCTTCTGAGTATGTTGTTCAAGGAGATAGAAAACTGTTAAGAAATTGAGTTAGGCAGACATATGAACCCTTCTTCTCCATGACCTACCCGGTACAATGTTCTCAATGGAAGGTTTTGCATGTTAATATCATAATTTTTATGAAGAACAAACACAAATACCAACCCCTTCTGGTAAAGAAGTCCCCGTAAAGGAGACCAAAAAATTAATCCAGCAAGACAGAGGGACTCCAAAATTATTGATAAAATGATTAATCAAAGGAGGCAGTTTATGGTATTTAAACTGAGTTTTTTAGTCTGATAGACATTACCTGAAGAAGCAGTTAGTCACAAAGTGCTTTCGAAAAACTAAGTTTATGAACTGCATTGTTTGA
>NW_025053297.1:0-9439 GCF_019279795.1 Protopterus annectens | reverse complement strand
GAGTAGTCGAAACATGTAAATAGGCAGAAATGTACTCAGTTGACAACTGAGTCGTTACTGCAATAACACAATGGAGCCATGACAGCTCCAAATAAAGTGTGCATAAGCAGCATGCCAATGGCCAAATATGTGGCCATTGGCAGGGTAACCTGATGAAACATGAAAAAAAATTTTTTTTGGATGTTTAAGCAGCACAGCCCGAAACAGGCTGCGCTAAATAAGACATAAAAATAAAGGTTTGAAACCCACAAATGTGGGTTTTATGTAATGCATGGATTTGCAATGCAGGGACTAGCAGACCGAAAACAACATGGCCACCGTCTAGTGGTTGCTAAGGGGGGAAGCTGAGTGTAAGACATGTAACTAAGCATTAGTAGGCAATCCTATGTAAATGAGTGGTAGGATAGTGAATCACACTGTCACATAGCAAATGAGCACATTCCGTGTAGTGTAAGAGTTAGATAAGGGGGAGTAACAGAGTAGGAGATAGGTGACATCACAGGGGGGAATGTCAGGAAGAAATCAAGCTCATTGGAGCAAAGTGGTATGTGAAAGATGTCAATCACACAGCATAAAAAGAGGAGTGTCAACAGATAAGCATGGGAAAGTCAAGAAATGGAAGGTGTACACTGTGGCCAACACCAAAGTTTCTTGTTGTGCATCCCGCGGGGGGCCCGAGTAAGACAGAGTGCGCTGTAAGGCAGAGTAAGCATGTAGGAGCTGTAAAGATCTATTAACCTGTTTGCGCTGGTGTCCCGGTTTTTAACCCAAATAAGCAGATTCTTCGTGTAAGCATGGGGTTGTGTGGTAGCCACTGTGAGCTTTGGTATCTGCTCCCCTGAGGAAACAGAGAGGAAAAAGGAAGCAGAAGAAATAGTAGGAAGCTATCAGGGAATACTGGTAGAGCTAGCAGGTGAAAACAATTACAAGCAGGCAATTACACAGGCAGAATACTAGCCCAGCCCAGCACTTAAAACACTGCAAACAGCATTGCAGTATGTTTCTCTCAAGAGACACTGCAAGACAGGAGTAAGCTAGTAGAAGTGAAAACTGAAAAAGCTGCTATCAGACCAAACATGCTAGGGGCTGCCATAGCTGTTATGAGACATAGGAGACTTGCTGAGGGTGGTGACAATGCCTTTCCAGACAACCCACAGTGAGGAGACGGAGAAGAGTGTACAGGCCCAGGGTCACCTACCAGGGGTTACATGAGCTGGAGATAGTGGAGCGCTATAGAGTGGACAGAGACCTCCTGCAGCAAATTGTTGAGCTGTGCAGGCCATGCCTCACACACAGAACCAACAGAGGGGAACCCATCCCAGTGGAAACCAAGGTATGTGTTGGCCTAAGAATACTAGCAACAGGTACCTTCCAGAGACCAACTGGTGATATGATGGGGATATCACAGGCATCAGCCTCCAGGGTACTGCACCAGTTCCTGGATGCCATGTCAGCACATGTCGGTGAGCATGTATATTTCCCCAATGCCCATGAGGTATTGGCCAGCAATATGCCTCTTCCAGCAAATAGCGGAATACCCTGAAGTAGTGGGTGCTGCCACGCACATATGCATCAAAGCACCACCCGGTGAGCGGGTAGGGCCTACATTAACCGCAAGGGCTTCCCTCCATCAACTGCCAGGTCGGTGTGATGCCCAGGGCATAATAATGAATGTGGGGCTGGCTGCCCTGGGAGCTACCATGATTCCCATATCTGGCATTTGACAGCTGTACCAGACATTTGCCAATGGAGACATCCCACATGGTCACCTAGTAGGGGATGCAGGATATGCACTGGAGCCGTGGCTGATGACACCCATCAGAAATGCACACACCCTGAAAAAGAAGCCATAATGAGGCACACGCACAAACACGTAATGTAATAGAGCATGTGTTTGGGCAGCTCAAGTCACGGTTCCGGTGCCTGGACGCATCTGGTGGAGCCTTGCAGTACTCACCAACTACATGTACCCAAATTGTCATGGTATGTCCCATGCTACATAATATGATTCGGGAAAACAGCTGCAGCAGGACCAGCATAGGGCCGGGACAAAAGCCCCCACCATTGCCAAGGCCATCACAGGCAGAGCATGACTCAGAGGAGGAACAACCTGAGCCTGCCCCAGTAGGCAGAAGGGGGGCCCCCAGTATGCCCTGGCCTTGGCAAAGAGGCATCACATAGCACATACACTGGCTCAGTAGGAACCCTGGGAATGATACCCTCTCTACTCATATAGTAACAGGGACGCCTAACATGACACAACCTGCTCTCAAACATGTACAGGAGTGTAGTATGTGCATCCACAAAGGGAGCCCTGCAGCACCACCTGAGGCATGATTGCCATGTGTTAAGCAATGTAGCACCATCTAGTATATGCAAACATGAAGACCCTGCCTAACATCTCACCCTCACCAAGCATGATGCCACACTATGAAGACAACAAGATCAAGTAAAATAATTGGCTGAAGTATTGCTGTTAGCAAGGGGAACAATGGCTGTCAGCCCTGACATGCGAGCAAGACATGATGCCCCACCTGCTAGGGATGGCCCCACCCAGCACACCTGGCTGTGTGGATACTGGCAAAGGCTGTTGCCACCCCCACTGTGCCTTGAATAGGTAAGACTGGAAACACAAACCCACCACCATAGGTAGCACAAGGGATAACAACATGGAGTAATGCTACCCAAGCCAGAAGTCTAACCTGCAAGGTGCATGCAGACCAAACCCACCACAGCATGGAGAATGGTAATATCTGTTCTGTAACAGAAACCTGGGTCAAGGCCCAGAAGAGCACCCTAATACTACCAGGTTATGCCTCATACCATGCTCTACAGCTCCAAAACATGGAACACACTACAATAGGAGTGTGGCTATCAGTAATTGTCAAGGATAACCACACCCCCAGGTTGGTACCACAGCAAGAAGCAGCATGGACTATCCACGGGCAAGTAACACTGGCTCAAACCATGTCCCTGTTTGAAGCCTGCTACAGACCACACTCACAAACCCAGGTACCCCAGCCAGCCTTCCTGAAGACACTGCAGAGTATGAATGTCTCAACAAATACCAAACAAGGCACACACAAAGTATGACATAGGTGGCAATCCATTATGTATGGAAGAAGTAATCAGGGACCTAGGGACACAAGTGGATGGTAACCTGTCATGTGACACTCACATTGCCAAGGTGGCCAGGAAGACCTGCTATATTGCCCACCTTAATATGAAAGGATGCACATGTAGATCAAGAGAGGTCACTGTGCCCCATACTCTTCCCTTATCAGGCCCATACGTGACAACAATGCCCCAGTTCGGATGTACCTTACCTTACACCTGCAGCAGTTATAAAGACCCCAAATGTACCTCACCAACAGGATAAAGGGTCCAAACATTTGACATCTGCAGCCTGGCTGAAGAAACCACAGCCCAATTCAGAAGCATACTGCCCAGTCAGAGGTGATGTATGCCTGATGTACAAGGCCATGTCCAATCCAGAATGAATGGACATGCTCCACTGCAGAAATCCCAAATCCAGCAGAGACACCACAGTGAGATATCTGAACCTCCACACATAGATAAATAGGATGTGCTGGAGGGACAGATCGATAACCCAGAGGCTCCTTACACTCTGGAACAGAATCCCAGTCCATGATAGGCTGAGCGCCACACTCAAACTCAACAAGAGAAATCTGGTGAAGTGCAGGGGAGATAGTAGGTGTACAATTTGGGCCATCCCTGTGTCACATCTAGTAAAGCAAACCCTACATGGGCATAATATACACATTGCAAGGGGTGTCGAAACCCACACACAGTTTGTCCATGCTCAAACAAGGCCAGGGCAGATAGCCTAGTATGAACCTATGACGATACAAATTGTGCAGGACACAAAGGATTATCACACAGCTGTCCTACCTGATGGTAGGAACCATGGTGATAATCCACAGATATGCTCTGCAGCACTCTAATATCACAAACAATACACCAAACCCACACACATTGCCAACATCCTACCTAACAGATTCTTTGCAAACTCCCCACCAGCACCTAACTGCCAAATATCTATCCCAGCAGAGTGCTGGCCCCCTGACATTGCAGATGCTGAGGTAACAGCCAGCATCTACAAAGCACAGCACACAGCATCAATGGTACCAGATGGTGTCCTGGGTTGTGTCCAACAAGTACTGTAAGAAGAATGGAACACCAAATAGCAGTACTGCGCACTATCAGTCCTACCACAGGATATGTACCCAAAGAGCAGTGTACAGCAACAGTGGTCCCTCACTACAAAGGGGGTGCCTGAATGGATACTGCAAACTATCGCCCTCATCCCCGACTATGTAGGTTGGCAAAGTAATGGAAAGGATGATCATGGATCCCAGGAATAATGACACTGGGTACCTACAGACATTGGACCCTACCCTGTGTGGCTGTCATAGGGCAGATTCTGCCCCTTACACATGTCAGACTCATGTGAAATGCGCACCAAGGCCATTGATGTGGGGAATGTGGATCACACAGCCTATCTGGACCTTGCTAAACCCTTCCATACAATACCCTAGTTGGCAGTACAGATAAGCTCACCAGCCTAACTATAAACCCCTATGCAAGTAGATGGGTTGCAAACCAGCTCAAGGACAGAACAGACCTGGTCAGACATGCTGCAGCCATGTCAGACTGCAAACCAGGTACAACTGGCATCCCACAAGGCATGGTCCTGGGACCTCTTCTGTATGCTATATATGTCGCATAGGTACAGGCCAACATGTAAGTACTCTGTCTGAACAGGTTCGCAGAGGACTGCAAACTGCCCGCCATATCGGACCCTCCAGCTGACACAAGCAACCTACAAAAGGCACACATAGAAACAGTCAAGTGGTGCCACAGCAATGTCAACAAGCTAAATGCAGAATAGTGTATAGTCACCCCCTCTGGAAACACAGTACATGGCCAGAAATTACCACATAGGTGTTAACCCAGTAAGTACATCAGGAGCAGTAAGAGACCTGGGGACACAAGGTAATATATATCCTGCATGTGACTTTAGTGGTTACAGAAACATACCATATACCCACCTAATCATGAAGGTAAGCACAGCTCGGTCAGGGTAGGTCAATGTGCCTCTCCAGTCATCCATCAGCAGCCTCACAATTGTGTACAATGGCCCTTCAGGGATGTACCTTAGCAGACACCTGCATCAACTGGAAAGACCCCACAAATACCCCACCAGGAGGATCGCAGAGCTGTAACAGATGCCACGTGTCACCTGATTAAACAAACTGCAGCTCCACACAGTGCCATACCGCCTGGCTGGAGGTGAACTGTGCCTGATGTATAAAGCCATGACCAAGCTGGTATCAATGGACATTTGGCACCATGTAAAATCTGAATGCTGGTGACCTATGCAGCTGACAGGCCTGAACCCCAGCACAGACATAAACAGGACCGATTGGTCCATAACCCAGAAGCTCACTCCACTCATGACTACACTCCCAGTACAGGTTATCCAGGGAGTCCCTCATTGACTGTCATCCAGAGGAATCATGATGACTGGATGGGAGATGGTAGGTGTACCCTGGATATCACCTGTATGTCACGGGTAGACAGAGGCACAGCACACTAACCTTGACATATGTCATGGCAAACACCAGTAAATGTGTGTTGAAGGACAAACACTCTCTGACTAGCATTACAAATGGACTAGGGCACATGGCCATTGTTTGTCACTGTCCACACAAGCTGTGGAATACATTAACAATGTCGGACAATCATGTACTATGCTGTCCATATCTGAACAAAATGCAACATGGTCATATCTGCACACTGGCCCTCAACCAGTCTGGTGTGCTTACTATAAATATTACAAGCAGCGATAGGACTGAAACCGATGATACTGTCCACCACAGTGAAAGTACTGCACCAGTACACTATACGACAATACAACTGTTTGGTCAGTAGGAAAGGATGTTGACAACTGTATGCAAACTATCCCATGGCAACCCTGCAGGCACAACATAATGCCTGTTAGGTTCAGACACAAAGCAGTTGGGCAGTAAGAACACAACCTGATGTCCAACACTCAACTGTACATGTGAAATATAGATGGCGTCCACACACAAACACAAATGTGGTGGACCACAGATCCCAACATAAGGAAAGGTCACACTGGGCATGCTCGCACACTTAGATAAATGAGACGTGTCAGTCAAGAAGCCATAGAAACTGTGAACTGGGCATGCTCCCCACTATGTCACAGTTCAGCAGTTGCACACACATATCTGGCATTTGTATGTGTTAACACAGGAACCTCCCACAATACAGAAATCTGCCCAGTGCACACAGTGAAATTACAACAGAGACATAAGTAAAGTACTGGATCCCACTCATATGCAAACATCGTCCACAGTACACAAGTTGTTCATAGAGATAGGGAAGGCTATGGCAATAAAGACCCACAAACAGTATATGAGCAACAGATACTTGCATCTGACAGGTAAACATATGGCCTTAGAGTGCAATACTAGGCTGTTGTCCCGAGGGAATACAGAAGGCTATCCACAGTGTATTTGGCGTCTGCCTCCACAGTACAGTAGGCCACTGTGCCTGTGCAAAGTTAATGCATAGATATGCTCTCCTGTACTATGGATAGTAACAGATGTACATACCTCTTCATACATAATGATGTCAGCACTATACATATGTCAGGAGCAGAAATGATACCCAGTAATTTGAATAGCGCTCTGCTACTGTGTCTCACAAGTGTCATAACATAGTTAGGTAGGGTTTGAATCCTGCAAGTGCTCAGTGTGTGTGTGACTGTGTGGGTAGTGTGTGCAATTCCATGTGTATGAGAAATGTCCCTTTTGGCAACTAGTACCACATGCTGCATATTCCACTGTCTAAACACCGATGATGTCAGCACCCTATAAGTACAGCAGGAGAAAGCAATCCTCCCAGTAATGCAAATAGCGCTCTGCTACTGCTTTTCACAAGTGTCATAACATAGTTAGGTAGGGGTTTGAATCCTGCAAGTGCTCAGTGTGTGTGTGACTGTGTGGGGGGGAGTAGTGTGTGTGCAATTCTATGTGTAAGAGAAATGTCCCATTTGGCAACTATTACTACACAACACATGCTGCATATTCCACTGTCTAAACACTGATGATGTCGGCACCCTATAAGTACAGCAGGAGAAAGCAATCCTCCCAGTAATGCAAATAGCGCTCTGCTACTGTGTCTCTCACAAGTGTCATAACATAGTTAGGTAGGGGTTTGAATCCTGCAAGTGCTCAGTGTGTGTGTGACTGTGTGGGGGGGAGTAGTGTGTGTGCAATACTATGTGTAAGAGAAATGTCCCTTTTGGCAACTATTACTACACAACACATGCTGCATATTCCACTGTCTAAACACTGATGATGTCAGCACCCTATAAGTACAGCAGGAGAAAGCAATCCTCCCAGTAATGCAAATAGCGCGCTCTGCTACTGTGTCTCTCACAAGTGTCATAACATAGTTAGGTAGGGGTTTGAATCCTGCAAGTGCTCAGTGTGTGTGTGACTGTGTGGGGGGAGTAGTGTGGGGCAATTCTATGTGTAAGAGAAATGTCCCTTTTGGCAACTATTACTACACAACACATGCTGCATATTCCACTGTCTAAACACTGATGATGTCAGCACCCTATAAGTACAGCAGGAGAAAGCAATCCTCCCAGTAATGCAAATAGCGCTCTGCTAATGCTCCCCACAAGTGTCATAACATAATTAAGTAGGGATTTGAATCCTGCAAGTGCTCAGTGTGGGGGAGAGTAGTGTGTGTGCAATTCTATGTGTAAGAGGAATGTCCCTTTGGCAACTATTACTACACAACACATGCTGCATATTCCACTGTCTAAACACTGATGATGTCAGCACCCTATAAGTACAGCAGGAGAAAGTAATCCTCCCAGTAATGCAAATAGCGCACTCTGCTACTGCATCTCTCACAAGTTATCTAACATAGTTAGGTAGGGGTTTGTATCCTACAAACGCAATGTGTATTTTTGTCACACAGTTTGTCCATGTGTGTGGGTGTTGTTCCCAATATTGCATGACATACATTATATCAGTAATGTCAATGCACATATGATGTATGTGTGTGCCACCTACACATATGTACCTGTGAACTGCAATAGTTCCCATGTCCGAAGCTTGCCTCATGTGAATACATGGAATATGCATTAGACAACTGTATGACTGTGGTGTTCTGTGCAGGAGCTGCATGTGGTATGTGAATATACAGTGTGGGTTGTAGATGGTGTCATCCCACCAGCGAGGGATACATGACTGGTCTGGAGCATATAGTCCACATGTTGGTGATGAACAGGTGCAGCATGTTGTCACCTCTTGTGGGGGTGGTAACAAGTTGTTCCATAGCAATGCAGGGAACGAATGCTAAGAACCCTTCAGATAGGGTCTTGGAGCTAGAGTAATGCTCACACTCTGTGTTTGGGTAGTTGCAGTCCACCCATATAATGGTGTTTGTAGAGACTGTCATATTCCCAGTGTTGTCAGGAAGGCCAAGTGGGTTTCCTGGGTATGGGAGGGTGGTGTGTGCCAGGCTATGAACCTGAAGGCAGTCTAACCCACTGTTAGTTGCACATGGATAGGCTCTGATGCTTTGTGCTGTGCCACCAACCTGGGGGTGTGTGTATCTGAGGTGCCTTTGGATACATCCCCCCTGTTCTGGTTTGGTGCATGTGTAGGGGACGACAAGCATGGTATGAATGACCTGGCAGTGATGGGGTGCACCTGGGAGCCATGTACCAGGAGTCTGTTACTGCATGGATATTGCTGTACCCCATGCTAAGGACAGTTTCCACTGCATGCATCTTGAGGTTTACACTGCTGCTGTTGAGTAGCATTTCTATTAGTGTCCTATCCCGTGTGATACCTTTTAGGTGGCTATGTAATGTCAGCCTTGCATACAAAGGAACTATGTGTGTAGCAACAGCCTCTGCCAATATACAAGGGCCCCTGGGTGACAGGTGTAAGCTGTCCCAAGCAAAGCAATGTGGCTTGTCCAGCATGTAATCCCACACTGACAGGCATTGGATCCCCTTTGAATGTCACCGAAACATATGTTAATTGCAGAAACTGATCATCCTGTCTACATATTATGGCAGCATTCTTGGTGAGGGTAGATGCTACTCAAGGCCAGGGTCATACCAGCCTGTGCCACAAGCTCAGACAGCCCCTATGTCCCCTAACATGTAGTCCAGGGAGGTGCATCAGAGGTCATATACACTGGCACAGACAATGACCGAGTCATACTTCTACATGCCTTGGAGTGACCGGTTTCTTGTGTTATGTGGTGGATCATAGTGCCACGGCATCTCAGTGACCTTCACCTTGTTCAGCCTTTAGCAGGACCTCAGTGTACCTGATAGAGGTACCTCATAACAACTGTA
>NW_025053296.1:0-7552 GCF_019279795.1 Protopterus annectens | reverse complement strand
TTTTTTGTACATGCTTCTCAGCATAACATCTCCCAAATGTCCTTGAGCAACATGCTAACATAATACATTCCTCTGGTGGGTATAAATTTCAGCCCCTTGTTTGGAAATGTTAGCATGTGCTCTTGTCAACTCCAAAGGTAAGGGGAAGTTGCAAAACCAGAGAATCAATATTCCTTTCATCTACCATTCCTCATATGACCTCCTTCTTTTCCTTCTCTGCTTAATGATCTCATCTCACTGCAACACTTTGCTTTTGCTTCCAGTGGGGTGCCACGGAAGGCCCCCATCTTTAAGTGGCATTCTTAGATACAGCTCCTGGATTCATTCCTTCTCTTTGATTCATTCATATTATGGGCTGAGCTGGTATCAGTGTGTGGTATCCGGTGAAGTGAACTACACCTATTCCTTATTGTAGATACAATATCCATATACTGCCTCATCGCGGGCTATCCTTTCTTATTTGCTTCACCTTTATTTCCATCAACTTCATTAGATGGAATCATACTTTTAACTCTCTGTGGATATTTATTATATGATTCATTCTCTTTAAATATTTGCTGTTTCTTTATTAAGTCCCTAGACCAAGTGAAAACATCCCCTCTCTTAAAATCACCATAGTCCTTTTAATTTTTCTTAGTCTTGTTTGTTCCAACTTGTTATCATATCGGCGGGAGGATCTACATAGTATATCTCCTCCTAGCCGAGGGTACAGATTTCACATATCAAATTCCTGATTTCCCAAATATGTTTTGTAAAACCTTCTATTTTCTTAACCAGTTCTTTTTCTCCTAAGATAAATGAGTGTTCAATTAAAAGTTTCATATAGCTTCTGACTGTGCTTTCTAGATTGAGACTCTGCCATTTTTCAACAGTTCTGGCTGAGAGTTTCCTTGCGTGAGGCATTAATAAAACTTCTAGAAGGGCCTCACCGGCACAATATTATATGGAGTGCAGACATGCACTCCCAAGTGCTGCCGTTGCCATTCAATAGTCTCTTTGAATTCATATAAATATCCTCCATCTCCCTTGCATCACTATAAAATGTTCTCGCCTATCTACAACATTCTCTCTCTCATTCTCTGTCTGTTCAGTCTGTATCGCTTCCTTCCTCCATAAAGTCTAATTTCAATAATGGATTATCACTTTTGTTAAATAAAAATTTATTTGACTTACTTTGTGTTGATAACTGTCTTTCTTCTACTCTTAGAGGTACCACATGGTTCATATATCCATTACCAGTGTATCCATCCATTGCCCTTTCGGCTCATCCTTCAGCCATGCCTCCCTTGATTCCGTGTAGAAACAAAATAAGTCCAACCAATACAGCACTGGAATACAACAGGAGTGTGCTGTAGAAGATCCAGATCAATTAAAAGCTAATGTGTGGCAACTGTAATGTCAGCACGGCCAGGATCAAGCAACAGCTCAGCGTTGCTGTTCAAACTTTTACTTGTTGCAAAATATGTTCAAAACACAAGCAGTTACACAGCTTTTAACTTTCTAGAGCACAGCTTAGTAGCTCCATAACTCCATATCACTCCAAGACATACTTATCGCAATATATGTTCCTATTGAAGCGCTATACTCAGGCCAAGTACTAAGTAATACTAAATGAGTACATATATTTTGGTTAAAATAACAATAAAACAATAAAAAGAGGAAAGAACATAGGGGCCAGCTTCAAAGGCTTTTCGGGTCACCTGACCGACCCTTCCTCATTATCCTTATAACTGATATTGTTATTTTGTTTGTGGCAAATTTAATAATGGCCTATCTATGATCTGTCCCTCTATATCCCCCTAATGTTAGGCTGTGTCAATCACATGCTTGCCCAATGCTCTGGGCTGCTTATACAAGACAGAACAAGTGCAGCAGTTGAGGAAGAGTTCAGAGTGTTGGACCTGATATGAGGCGCCTCCCTCTCCCTCTCTCTCTCTCTCTCTGTATATATATATATATGTATATCTACATATATACAGAAACACACACACACATATATATATATATATACCATATATATATATATATATATTCTCTATATAGGCGTGGCGTGTATGTGTACATATATACCAACACACACACTCACATGTATAGATATATAAATATATATATATATATATATATATATATATATATATATAAAACTATGTGTGTGTGTGTGTGTGTGTGTGTGTATATATATATATATATATATATATATATATATATATATATATATATAGATATTTTATATATATATATATATATATATATATATATATATATATATACATATATATATTACACACACACATATAGTTTACTGCCACTGTTGAATGATATTGTGCTGCATGATAGGAAGTTTGAGAACACATCACACATATCTGCAGCTCAGATGAAACTACCTGGTGGGGATTGATGTGGCCTATGGTGTGTGCATTTGAGGTCCTGGGTTACACACTTGCAAGGGTTGATTATGTATTTGCTGGCCAGAGCAAGGGCTGTTGGATACAGAGTGAGTAAGGCACCCGTAAGCAGTTGTAAGTGGGTGTAAAATGGACAGTTATGTATGGTGTGACATTTGTGTTGTAACAGATTGCCCTTTTTGTGTTAAGGTGAGAGTGGGATGTTAGGGAAGGATATTAGGTATATATGGGGAAGTAGGTTGGTTCAGAAGACAGACATGACAGACAAAACAGCATACAGGGGTGGTATGTGTTACATGTGATGGGTAAATACCTGGGACAGGGAGGGGTATTTGGAAATTTGAAGGCCATGAGCCCCCAAATGGAAACAGTGGGACTGAGGTCCCCACCCATGGGCAGTCACCACTACACCTTCATGGCCATGAAGGTGGCACAATGCTAAGGAGCTGAGCAGGAGGGAAAAGGCTGAACCTCTACTTTATTGTCACAAAGGGCCTCAAGGTGGTGTAAGCAGATCCACAATTCTCTGCCAGAGCTCCCTATGCACTAGACCCTGGACCTGACTTCCAGGTTCAGGATCCCTGTTTGCCTGCACGTGCACTCCTGAGGGGGTGGGGACAGGCCCCATCCTGAGGTGGTTCCCACCTGAAGGTAGTGCAGGACTAGCAGATAGTGGCTTGAGGTCAGGGTTGGGTCTCAGATGTGTGCTGTGGCCTGGTGCCATGGTCAGATGAGGTGGGAGAGGTGGTTCTGCTGGGAACAGCCTTCCAAACAGCTATAACTGTGGTATTTGCAGTTTTTAGAACATATGCTCACGAATGAAGTAATAGTCAACACAATCCAGGATTAGATTTATAACAGCATGCATACATATTCCCACATTAACCCAAAACACCAGATTTGGAACAGTTGCATAAGCAAACAGAAGACATGCATATATGGAACCACAGTGGCCATTACAAAAGGCATGCAGGTTACGTGTTAGCAACAGGCCATCAATAGATAGTGTTTCAAAATCGGCGGAACATGAATAGAAACACATTTCAATATTTGTTTCTAATGGATATATGTCCCAACAGTAGAGTTTGGTGTAAACATACCCATTGATGTGTGTGTTCAGATTAGTTATGCAGATATGGTGGGGAGATGTCAATTAACAACTATTATAACTTTGCAGTATGAGGTCCTCAGACCTTTTTACCTGTTTATGTCTTGCCGAGTACGTGCTCGAAGCGAATGCTAGGATTGTTCACTCCCACCGAGGATAACATCCTCATCAACTTCATGGTGCATCACTATTAGAACCCTCTTTGGAGCATATGGCCTATGATCTGCAGGAAAGGGACTGCCCTGCAAACAAGCTCATCCACAGGTTAAGCGATGTCGGCTTGCATAACGCCAGTTATGAGCAGATCGACATTGTTGTACTGACCTCATCTGCCATGCCCATCAGCATGCTGCTGCTGTTAGAAGGACCAGCTTCTAAGCCACAGGTGGGGGTCTACATGCCATCAGCCCCAATGACGAAGCACATGTGGAGGAGCTCCTCACCGCCAGCCTTGGGGCACCAGCCTGCCAACAAAAGTCAGAAATGGAAGATAGCATTGTGGAGGTGGGTGCTACCACCACACAATGGATGAGGAGCATGCAGGTAGGCCCCAGGGCACATTTTAGACCACTATTGCTTATCCATCCTCATCTGTAAAAAGTATCTTCATTACGCATATGTCAGATAACATAGTCAGTCGCTGCAGTGTAGTAATGAACAGATGTGCATAATCTATATGTAGTATTGTAGGTGTTTGTACTGTTGATGTGCTGAAATGCTGCTCCTACCCTGTACCAATGCCACAGGTGTGGCTACTGACATCACATCTCTCAGACAACTATGCTATGTTCCTGTATTGATATACCTCTACAGGGCGGCAATACCTGTGACTGCTGAGGTGAGTATGGAAGTCTTTTATTCCAGGTTGCCAATACACCGGACATGTTATGGCCATGGCATTTGCCATGCACACATTGCTACACCTACTCACATAATGCATGCCGTACATGTTTCACTTATTGTTGCTGTTAATTGCACTGCATCACAGGCCGGTCACCATGGTATGGCATATTTGAAGGGTATGTAAGAGTCCTGCAGTATAACTAACAACCTGTAAGTGCAAGATGTGTGGACAGAGATGAACATAATGGTGGAACAAATGGCCTACAATAGGGACATGTATGAAACATTACCCTTATACAGTGGCTACAACAGTGAGTGTATATACCAGTATTACAGTGACAACTGTTGCATATCTACACAATGACATATCACAATACCACATTCCACAGCTTCTACAACCTGTAATGTGATTCTAACATGAGTAATGAATGTGTAATATGGAATCCTATGTTAGGATAACAAATATGGGGAAAATATACCTTAACAAACAATGGAAGCATATGTATGCACACACTCCAAAATATTATATTGTGGGAAGCAGCTTTTTGAGGTATTGACAGCATTCACTCATCTTGAGTATGCACCTTCCATCGAAATTATGCAGGTCCTCAATGTCACATCAGTAATGGTCTGCTGTCGAGAAATATGTCCATGTTCCACTCACCTGCAACAGAGAGGCAGCTGTAGCTTGCACACATCTTACAAACCATGAAATGGATCCCATATCAAAGGTAGCACTTAGGAGTGGGAGACGCATATAGCCTTATCGCCATGGCATATACCATGGCAAATGGTCTGAACAAGCATGTATGTGACGATGGAAGTATGGGACACAATTAGTGTAGAAAATAAACAGATGCCCAACCAAGACAGATGACATATGTTGCAAACTGGTAATGGGCTGCTTAAACACATGCAACAACACTGAGGGACTTGCAGGAATGTCTACTTAATTACTGCCTGTGCGAATACCTGTGTCAACAATTACCTGGACTCTGCATAAGTGTGGCCTGTGGGTTAGGGTAATCAGATGGAAGGATTGTTCCAAAGGAGACATCATCAGCTCTCTACTGGTAGCATATACCATAACATCAAGTCTCCCAAAAGGCATGTGTTGCAATTTGTAATGGTGTGCGAGACCAAGGCTAAAACCTACAGACAGTAATAATAAAGACCATGCTGCACAAGCAACACCTCACTCTACCTCAGGTCCACCATTCCCATCTGTACCTTGCTGGTGCCAGTGTACACCTGTAGGTTGCTGTTCATTAGCAGGAACTAAGCCCGGTGAGCATGGTGTTCTGAATTTGGGACGCTGCAAATGACGCTCATGTGTGGCCCATGGATTGTCAGAAAGCACTGGAAAAAGGCTGAGAATGGGAGGGTGTCATCTTGAAACACAACAGTGAACTGGAAGCATACATCCATTTCGCTAAGGGTGGCTGTACTTACAGACACAGTCAAGGTCATGCATTGTGCTGAGACATAACCCTGACTCCACAGCAATAGTGCACATGAGCTGACCTTGCAATCTGGCAGAGTTGGGGGCATTTGCTCAAGGCAGGTGACCAAATAATGGGAAGTGAAGATGGGCCCATGCTAGTATACACCAACTTCAGAAAAGTGACTGTAAAAACATCATGTTAGAGGTGTGCATACAGCCCACATATTGTATGCATCTAATCAACATCTGCACAACTAACACATTTGTTTGATACTGCATTTGATTGCACAGGTCATATGTCTCATATCAGGTGTGTGTAATGTTAACATATGTAGTATTGTGGCCCCATGGCATATCAGGGAAGAGGGTGGCATGTCAGTACAGGTGTGTACACTCCTCATAGCCACAGTAAGCTTTGGAGGTTGTCAGTATAATTGGATTTTATTGCTCATACATGCACTGCTCATGATGAGATCTGCAAATCAGACGCCAGGCATTCACTATTAACATCTGCCTTCATATCAACCCAGGTATGTGTTAGACAAACACATAGGGACTGTGAGTAACAGAGTAAACATAACTGCCACACATATACACATACAGCAATGGTGTGTACACTTGTGAGGTATGGTGCACAGTACATGGCAAGGTGCTGAACAGGTGCACAGCAATACTGTGTACATGGGTGCAGTGTGTTCCAGGGGAAGGGGCATCACCTACTAACACAACTCATGCATCACAGAGATGAATAATGTTGGTAACAAGGATTGAGTTTAGCTGCAGTGTATGCTGTTGCGTGCCATATGTCATGCATGTTGACAGTTAGGGGAATGAGAGGTCTGTGTAATATCTTTGTGCCACCTCACCTGTAAGTTTGGGGGTGTGTGTGTGTGTGTGTGTGTGTGTGTGTGTGTGTGTGTGTGTGTGTGTGTGTGTGTGTGTGTGTGTGTGTGTGTGTGTGTGTGTGTGTGTGTGTGTGTGTGTGTGAGGTAAGCAATGATGTACAGGTCTTAAGTACATTTTCTGTTTTCCCCCCACAGGTGTGAGGTGGGTCAGGGTCCCTCCTGCAGGCAAACTGATGTACTGTCCATACAGACTCTGATAATGATGATAGGCATGGTGAGGCACCCGGCAGGGTTGTCAGGGGCTAAAGCTGTGCCACCGGTTGACATCCCACTGTTATTCACCCCATCCCTACATCAGTCACATTGCCTATACATACCCCATCACCAGTGGCCATAGACGAGGGACAGTTGGCAGGTGGTGGCATGGGACAGGACAGTGTGGGGACTATGGCAAGTATGTCTGTACACAGCAGCCATAGCTGGATGACCAGCGAGGTACCAAAGATGTACAGGGGTGCTCGTAGGAGGGCTGCTGGCCATCATGCCCCTGGCAGAAGTGCCACAGCAGGTGTTACCAGATGCATGTTTCAGGCCATTATGCAGGCACAGGCACGTATGGAACATTATACCATATACCAGACAGGGTCTGAGGCTCCAGAGGGCTACTCATTCTCCTGTTATTAACAACATCCGTGATCTCGCAGGTGCCCACCATTATTTTGCAGAGGTCCTGAATAGATGGTTGGGTGAGATGGTGGCAGTCCTCGACCATGCAATGTCTGTGTTAGAGCATATGGTGGGAGTAGGGTGACAGCCAAGGAGACATAGGTCAGCAACACCAAGAGATGGAGGTCTACATGAATGTGCAACAAGTTAGAGCCACTCCCGTAGTGACAGTACCAGCACA
>NW_025053295.1:0-11084 GCF_019279795.1 Protopterus annectens | reverse complement strand
TGGGGGGTGGGGGAGTCTGCATGTCCTCCTGTGGTCATGTGAGTTTCCTCCAGGTGCTCCAATTTTCTCCCAAAGACACGCAGTAGGTGGATTGGACACTCTAAATTGGCCCTAGATGTGAATGTTTGCATGTGTGTGCCTTCTGTGGAAGGTTGGGTGCCAGGCTGGCAACTCGACACTGTAAAACTCCACTGCCAATCATGAGCGGACAGATGATCCGCTGTGGTGACCCCTAACCGGGAAAAGCTGGAAGAAGAAGACAGGATCTACCCTTCTCAAAACCAATCTGTTAAGAGTAAACACAAATAAAATTTGTGCTCTTGCAGTTCCTTATTCATTCCATGACTTTGTAGTTGAGGCTCTTAAAACGAATAGTTTTGTAATTACCTGGGTCAGTTGTAAAGCCACAGTTATGGAGGAGTGTCATGACTAAAGTGCACCTGGGGATGAAACCAATAACTAGACTTAGATTAACCAGTCTAAGAAGCTGGTTTACAAGGGCATGTTTAGCACTATTAATTAAAAAATCAGGTATATACTCAGATCCCATGGAGGAAGTATTTTCATCTTGGTTAGAACTTTCAGAAAATTAGTCTTAGAGATACTTGGGGAGTAAGGGATTCAGGTCTAAATGACTTTAGTTGGAAGTCTCAGGAAATGAAGTTGACACTGAATTTGTCTGCAAAACATCATTTGGAATAACTTAGAGCAAAGTAGGGTACTGGTTCTAAGTTTTCTAGCATAACTAAAGAATGATTTATAACATTCCCTGGTTTCAGAGACCAACCTCATGGCCTCTTTAGTCAACCAGCTAGTGTTTATTTTCAGATTTTTTTGTAAAGCTTTTATTATTTCCCTTGGGAAAAGGGGTTTGGATCCAGTGTATAATTTATAGGAATTCATTTATTTTATTATAGAGTTTATTTATTGTAGTAGACCACTGAGATACTTTATTTTTGAATTTATCATGATAAATGGGTTTAATAGGGACTGCAAGCTCTGTGCATTTTTTTAAATGGAGATAAAATTTGTCAGTGAAGCTTGATCATGTATCAAGGTCAGAACAGTACAATCTAAAATGAAATTTGATATTTCTTCATAGGGTAGCTTGGGGATGGCATACCTATAGTTTTTTTTAATTCAGTGGAGTTTGTTTAAATGACTTTTGGGAGTTTAATGGAAAAAGTTACAAGTCTGTGGTCAGACTTCATGGATGAAGAGATAGATCAGCAGTGCATGAGGCAGCCATATTTGTAAGAAACAGGTCAATAATGCTATGTCCTCTAGTAAGTTACTTTACTAACTGCTCAAGGGATTTTTATTTATTAGTCTAGGGATTTTAGGCATATCCTACTTTGGTGGGGGAATGTACCAATTGATCTATACAACTGAGTTAAGTGTCAGTCAAGCAAAGAAATTGGAGCAAAACAACTTTCACCAAAAGTGTGAAGTTTTCATTTTTCTCCACTGTTGTGCAACCTCAGAGTGTTTGGGGTGTGAGGGGGTTCCCTCCTGAAATGGGCTGCAGGGGTCTTTCCCCCCTGTAAAAATAACTTTCCTCTCAGGTTTACTAAAAGTTGCTTTAGCTTTTTCTTTTTGATTGATTGACACTCAAGTTAGACCTGTTAACTCTTTGACATGAATCGCTTCAGAGGTATAGGTATTGCAGTTTACTGAAGGTTAGTTAAAGTCACTCAAAGCAGTACAGTTTCTGTTAATAGGAAGATCATTTATAATGCTGAGGAATCTTATGAGGTCGTCAGTAGACCAAGACTGTGTTCTTTAACAAGCTATTAGGTGATAATCCTATTCAGAGTTCATTGCATAGCTTATATCTAAAGGTATTACATCCATATCAAGCGATATCATTTCTCTACAGTACTTGACACTCAGGCTGAACATTCAGCATAATGCCCCTTTTAGAATGTATCTGTTCAATCACTTGTTACAACAGGAATAACCACAACAGTTTCTAAATAAAAATCAAGGACCTAAATCCAGGCCATCTCAAAGCCTTGTCCCTATTCTCAGTAGCATACAAACTACTGACAAGTGACTTCTGTCTTGTGTATAGTTCTTCAGTAGACCCTATTCTGTCAGACATATTACACGTTCATAAGTCTAATGGTATGATAAACACCTTCTTATTGGTTCTCAATCTCTTTTTTTCTAAATAAAAGGAACATGCTGGAGGGATAGGTTTGCATCACAGAAAATACAGTTTCTATGGAACAGTCTTTCACTCCACATAAAACAATTTACTTTCTTACTCTATTCGGTATAATTTGGACAAATGCATAAGCAGAAATTCACTCCTGATTTAGTACACCTGTCTCTTGTGGATAGTGGAAAATGTCTCAACATATCCTTGTTCTGCCTATTTTTGGTTATTCATATGCAAAATGTAAGGGCTAACAGCTACCATGGGAATGTAAGGCTAGGCTCCTCAAGATCCTTACTGATCAGTAGCCTGTTAAGTGCTTATGAACCTGTGAATTTATGAACTTATGATCTGTTATTCAGTGAGTTCAGTTTGTGGGCCCCTAGGAATCTGCCTGGTGGTAATATATTCCTTGACAAATATGGAGACTCCACTACAGTTGTCATTGGTCTGAAGATATGAAAAGCAAAACAAACAAACAAATAAATAAATAAAAATAACAGGCATAGAGGGAATATTCTCTTTATATCTAATCAAGAACTACACAAACATGGATGCTTTTCAAATGCAGGAGTGCCTCAAGATCAAGCAATTTATTATTTAGACTTCTGGCATTTGAGGAGAGTCATGTTAATGTGATTTGATTTGGGGACTGATATGTTAGTTATGTTGGAATGTCCATCCAATTGGTTCTGCCTTGAACATTTGTTAAACAAAAAGCTGTGCCTCAGTTTGTGCTTTCATTTACAAGGATCTTCTGAGTGATGAACATATCAGGTTTAACCTTGATATAAAGCTTTAGTATATCTTAAAAGCAGAAGAAAAGCTATAAAAACAGAAACAGTTACAATGATACAGAGAAATGTTTGTAACACTTTGATAAACGGTATGTCTTGAAAATCAGTGCTTTGTGGGTCTTGACTTTAAAATGCTTATGAAATGTAAAATGTCATGAAGATTACTCTATTGGAGTCATACAATAACACCAGTAAGTGACATTCTAATTACCTAAATGTAATTCTATATTATTTAAATTTAATTCTGTATGCCTGCCCCCAAGGTCCAAACTTATTGCTTTCCAAATAATAATGTACATTTCTTAAAATATAACTTTCTTCTGAATACCTATAAAAGAGATGGTATGCCATTTTCTGATTATATACATGTATTCATTTAACATTTGTTAACCAGGAAAGTCCAACTTAGAATGAAGCCAGTTTTCAGCAGAGGCCCAGAGAGAAATGCTCCAGACATATGTCTTTGAATATGCGAGGAAACCCTCACACATGCAGACTCCACCCAAGAATCAAACCGGAGAACTTCTTGCTGTAAGGTGACACAGCTACAGCTGCACCACTCATATACCCTGACGCTGAGTTTCCTAGTGGTCCTTGTTGTATAGAAAGTACAGTTAACATAATGAACAGCATTTTTGCAATTATAATAAGATGTCCAGAGCCTCTATACAAGTCTTGCTGTCACTGAAACAAAACATGTGGATTATTACTAGTATACATGTACTGAAATAGCATTCCTCATGCTTAAGTAACAGCTATCTATTGTATCTATATTTGAAATTATTTAGTCTTAGGCATGTTCTTCAGTCTGGTGTTAAGCTTATTGGAAAAGATAAGAACGTATTATTTGGCAAGATAAGTATAACTGCTACTTTTTCAAATGAGGCAATTCTGTTTAATATTATTTTGACTGTGTTAGAGACCAGGCTATAGGTAGCTAACATAGCAGATTTTTTTTATCTAAGGAATTATAAAGAGAAAGACAGAAATCATTACTTGTATAAAATACACATATTTTCATGAAATAAAAATGAAAACAAAGAGCACCTTCTTTGTGCTACATGAATTCCCATATGCCTGATATAACAAAATCCACATAGATTAAACATGTCATGGTTTACTGGATTTACGTAAGCTGATGAAAATGGGTGATTCACTAGGCAAAAGACAACTGGCCATCATTGATTTGTTTTTTTTTTTTTGTTTTGTTTTCATTTTTGTTTGTTTGTTTTTTTGCCAATGTATTTTAGTCACCAAATGAAAGAGTGCAATGATGAATGATGAATAGGGAGAAGGAAGTTGAAACAGAGGAGGAGTTATCACATGGGGGTAGTAACTAGACATAAATAAATAAATAAATAAATAAATAAATAAATAAACAAAGCAAAAAAAAAAATCTCTCATATGACATTTAGTCACTACTGGAATTTGGGGAGTAGCCTGATCACAGGTCATTTTATTCCTGCACTCTTGTGGTTAGATGTCCACTATACTACACAACTGTTCCTGAGCTATTTTTGTCCTGTCTCATGTAAGTATTGAAAATGGACATTTTTTGTAGGCGACCGCCCTACATGCCTACCTGTTAGTGCAGAGACGTAAAGCTTGGTACTATCAATGTGTTACTTCCTATTGTATAGGTTATGGTTTTCTTGTCCACCATTTTCTCATGTGTGACTTTGATCAGATTCTCTTAAGCAGATACTGTTCCCAGCTTTACTCCGAAGAGGTCCACATAGACTAATTATCTTCCCTGGGTAACAAATCTGTTTAAATAAATATGTTCTCAGACCTAGAAATAACCAAGGCTTATTATGTTTTCCATTTGTCCCGCATTATTGTTTTCTTTGTCCAGAATTCTTGAGGAAAGTAGTTGAGAGCTATGTGGCTTTGTGGTAGAGATCATAATTCTCTAATTCATTGAACAAGAATTCTGTGGAAGAGAAAGGCTGACCATCAAGGCCAGTTGTTAATTATTACTGTAATTCACTTAAAACAATAAGAAAATAGCGCTTTTGTCAACATGCCTGTTCTGAGCAATAAGCATAATACTCCAATGAACTGCAATACTGGCTAACTGTAATTTACGGTACATTATCAAATAATGACACAGGTTATGAGGTACATGGCAACCATAAGAGGATAAATCAATGAAATTACAGCAATGGCAAGGGTAGTGGACAATTGCAGTGAGGATGATGCTTCAAGGTGCTACCTTCTTAAACATATTAATAATACTTGAGGACAGTGCTTCACTTCTACTCATGCATGAGGGAGGGGATTCCTTACTTCCTGCAGACCAAATGATCTGGATTTGAGTGGAGTCATGCATTTGATCAAAGAAAAAATAATGAATATCCATTGATCAAAATTTCCAAACATGAAACCAGCTTTTTTTGCAGTGTGGCTGTATTTCTGGGATTGGGAATTTGTCCTTTCCCCAATGCTGTGTGATCTCACTTTTGGTAGACATAACTTGCAAAGGATGTAGGGGATGCAGCCTCCCACTTGTGGTGTTCAGGAGTACTTGCCCCCTGCATAAAATTGTTTTTTATTGTTTTTTTTTATGAGATTCTTTGGGTCAGTATTTTGTGTTTTTAACTTCTGAATCTTTGATATTTTAAAGGTAGAGAGTAAAGTGAGGAGTGCTGAGCCTCAATGTGTGTGACTCTCTGGGCTGAAGAATGTGATGTAACACAGCAGGAAACCACCTCTCACATTACAACCCCTGTCAGAAAACTGCAGTTTGGAGAATTTGTTCTCTGGTGTATGCAGAATTTGAGTAAAATCATTCAGGCTCTAGCTCTCCAAGGGTAAATACCTCAGCAGGCCATAATGGAATCAATGAAAATAAATGCAGCAGTTCTTTAAGATCAAGGTAATATTATACATCAAGCAAAATGCCATGCCACTCATAATAATAAAATATGATAATCTGTGGGATTAGTCTAGTATTGTGAAAAAATAATGAAAGCAAATATATGATAAATATAACACATTTAAAATTCAATGATTCATTCAGTCTTGGTTCACTAAAGAGGGAAGAACTTGTCAATATTTGTATTCTTCTTTTTCTTGTTGCTTTTACTATTATTATCATTAATAGCATTGTTATTATTACTATTAATATGCTCTATTATATAATTTTATAATAAATAAAAAGTTTAGATTATATATTGCATACAATTAAGGAATTTGCATGCTTATTTCTCACTGTTTGTTAAGTAGTTGTGTTATGCTGGTTGTCTGTGATATGTGTCATTCAACTGAAAAACAATTTACTTGTGGTTCTTTATTAAGCACATCTTTGTGTCTTTTTTGGGAAACAGAAACAATGCAGCATATTTGTCCTTTGCATCTTTTTCTCTCCTTGTTACAGCTCATGGTTAACTTATACCTATGCTGTGTCGACAAAATTCTACGCAGTTTTGGTGGCCTGTACAACAACTTCTTAAATTTACTCTGAAATGCTTTAGTGCCTTTTTCTGCCACCACACTTCTTCACTCAAATATATTCTTGCAATTTATGACAATTTATGACAACTGTACACTGTTTCAAATTAGTAATTTTCTAAATTAGCATATTTTTCAGACATTTCGTAAAGGCTCTTGATCCATAAACAACTGGTTAGCCTACTTGCAGAATCACAGCACCAATTTCATTCTGGCTTGTGTTTACTTGTAGTTTTTATATACTTTCTTCAATATGTCTGTTGATCACCAAGCCCTCCTTCAGAGTATCTTGTGCTCATTCATTCTCATAGTGAAAGGGCTCCATTCCATACTGAGTGAAAGCCAACCAGAAGGCCTGTTGTCCAATCATAGAAAACTTTTATGTCTGAGCATCTATCTGCTGCTGGAAGATCAAGCGGTTATCCCTATTTACTGAGAATCAAACATTACCCCAGGCAGACCATAGCCATCTCAGTTTCAGGATGGACTCTTATTGTCTCTAGGCTATGTAATAGATGGTGTCACATCCTCATGGCAGTATTTATTTAGCACATATGCTAGGGTAACATTATTGTATATCCCTAGTCCCACCTCTTGTGATGATGTGGGCAACTGAATCACTATGGGGACTGCTATGCCCTTAAAAATGCATGCAGAATCCTACATATAAATGTTCTAAGGGCTAACATCACCAGCTTAGAAGAAGCTAGATAATGTCTTCCTTGTAAAAAATGTTATTGTTCTACAAGCATCCACTTGTATGTGAGAAATCTGACCACAGGATAAACACCACTTCTCCATGGGACAGGCAAGATATCTCTTGTCTAGCTCTTTCAATGCTTGTGCTGCTAATGAAAGTCAGGTCATCTGGGTCACAATTGAGGCTTTGTCTCTCTGCATGAGAAAGTCAGTTGCATCTATTTTTCATGAAGTTTGACTTATTCAAATGAAATACTTCAATGAAAGGGTTGAATTTTTTAACAGTTTAAACATTCAAACTCTTCTTACTCTGCACTGCACTGTACTGCATTTTTTTATCATATTCTAATAGTTCCATTAATGGTAAAACACATGTATCATATTTAGAATAAACTATGAAATATACTCTAATTTATTTGTTTATTTATTTATTGATTTATAGGCTCATAGGTAGGTACTAGGCTATCTGCCCAAAGGCAGTTATAAGCCTAGCTAGAATGTGTTGACATTCGTCACCCCCTTAGATTAGTTCCCTGTGCCTCTGTCAGCAGAGCCACTGAAGTGATCCCCGGGGTAAACTTTCTGTTTCTCATCCACTTGTCAAGGTTTCTCTTGAAGAGTGTTAGCAAGGAGCTCTGCCTAATGTAGATTGGAATCTTGTTCCAAAGCATGGGAAGTCTCTGGAACAGGAATCTATCCCTCCAGCACGTCCTATTTATTGTTGCGGTGAGGTTTAGATCCCTAGAGCGTGTGGCTAGAGGGAATAAGATTTTCTTTAGGTGGAGTATGTCCATTAATTCTGGGTTGGACATGGCCTTGTATGTCAGGCAGAGAACACCTCTGAGTAGGTGGTATGCAACCGAGTACAGCTAGAGTTTCTTCAGTCGAGCTGCATAGGGCATCTGTTTGAGGCCAGTAACCCTCTTGGTGAGGTACTTCTGTGGTCTTCCCAGCTGTTGCAGGTTTCTTGTAAGGTACATCCCAAATGGGGTGTTGTACTCTAAGATGGGTCTGATGAGTGATGAGTAGAGAGGCACAATGACCTCTTTTTGAGTCTGGATCACGAACCCTTTTGTGGTTAGGTGGGCCACATAGAAAGATTTTCTAACCACTTTGGCAATGTGATTACAAAGGAGAGATTACTATCTACTTAGGTCCCCAGATCCCTTATTACATTTTTCATTATTTGGGGACTACCACCTATGTGATAGTTTGCTGGGTACTGTTTTTTCAAAGGGAATGACTATGCACTTTTGGCATTTAGCCCAGAGGCCATGATTTTTGACACTAGTTATCCGTCTCAGTGAGACCCTTTTGGAGGATGTCTGTGTCAGCTGGATAGTCAGTTATTAGCCCTAGTTTTGGGCTGTGTCTGTGAATTTGGTCAGCCATGGTCCTCCTGTGCTTGCCTGTACCTCTGAGACATATATGCCGAACAGGAGGGGTCCTAGGATTGAGCCCTGGGGAATGCCACTTGCTAACAGAGTTTAGAGTCGGACCTAGCTCCCTGAACTCTCACCATAATGGGTTCTGTCCGTGAGCCAGTTGGCACCCCATCTTGTAGCAGTCGGGGTTTGTATGTTCAGGCTGGTAGGCTTGTCTACTAATACCAGAATAGGGGAATGGTGTTGAAGGCCTTTGAAGGTCTAGGTAGGCTGTGTGTACCACCTTTCCCTCATCTATAGCCTTAAACTGTCTCAAAGTAGTCCACCAGGTTTAGGAGGCATGATCTGCCCTTAACAAAGCCGAACTGGGTAGTGTCCAGTGTTTGGAGGTTCCCAATGTCTCTGTTAATGAGTTCTATGATGATGCACTCCATAGCCTTGAGACCAAGCTAGTCAGGCTTATAGGGTGATAGTTCCCAGGGTCTGTTGTGGCTCCACCTTTGTGGAGGGGAATAACCATTGCTGTGTGCCACTGTATGGGTATGTAGCCTGTGGAGAGGCTGAGTTTGAACAGTGTGTTTAGGTGAAGGAGTTAGTTAGTCTTTGAGCTCATGTAGGACACAGCCTGGGACACCATCTGGTCCCATTGATGCTGTATTTTTGGCTTTGGAAAAGATTATTTGTTGACTGGGTTAGTTCCACCACGCCAGTAGCTTCTTTTCATAGGAGACCCAAGGTGGTATTTATACTACTAGGGGAAATTTGACCAGGACATCTTGGAACTTCCCCTACTCTTTAGCTTACAGGGCCACATTTTGAAGCAACACTTCCTGTCTTCTGGTCAAGGCACATAGGCAGCTTGGAGAAGCAGGAAGCAGAAAAGCGAACATGGAGAATGAAGTAGGAGTTTTTGAAGGTATTTCATATGAGAGCAGCTGTTAGTCGAACAGCAAAAAACTTAAATGTCTCAAAATTTGAATTGGGTGTTAAGCAGAGAGTGGAGAATGGAGACGGTTCAAAGACCAAAAGAAGTGGTTGAGCTAAGCACTATGGATTCAGAGGATATGTTTCAGCAAAATCTGTTTGCAACAGAACCAGCAAAACAAGAACGTGTTGTTACAACCCTCTAGTTGGAGGGGGGTACAGGATGTATATTTAAAAGATCTAATTGAGCACAATGAACCTGAAAGTGAAAAGGCATCATCATGGGGTGAAATGATGGACAGAGTACCAGAGGAGGAAGTACAAGAAATAAAGACAGAAAAAAGAAATCATACTCACTAAATGTAAAAGAAGGAAAAAGAAAAGAAGAAAAGAAAATGGAAATGAAAATCTCAAACTGACATGAAAGCCGGTAGAGACCGAAAAAACAAACCGAAAGGGTAGCCAAAGTATTGGACAATGCCATTTCACCGGCTAATTTACTGCCAGAGAGGTAAGAACTTTTATATGTATTAATAAAGACATTTACCAGGATACATGAAGCTTGTTCCAGGCACAGGAGTAGCATCAGTATTCCAACACCAAATATGGCTGCTGAGCAATGGAGGTACGAGCTGTTTTCACGTGCACTACCTGCGTACACTATAATGACACAGCTCCCGGCTCCTGTATGTTAATCACCCCATTTGCAGCAGTGTAGCATGCAAATGAGTGTAGTTAGCAGTCCAGGAAATGGTGCAGGCATAGTGTAAGCATGCAGAAATGTAAACTGTAAAAAACGGTTTACATTACTGCAACAAAATAGAACCATGTCAATGACCAAACACATGTATTCTTATTTAATATACCAATGGCTAAATATATATACATTGGCATAAAAAAAGCTATCATACAAAATGTAAAATTAACATTATTATTTGTTCCCGAGCTATCGCAAAGTTTAAAGCGTAGGGCAGCAGGGCGCAAACAGGATCATAAGAAAAATGAAAAAAGAAAATAAAACGCAGTAACACATAACATGATTTCCCCATAATAGTCATTGGCAGGCATGTTACACCACACCATGGCACAAGGGTTGCTAAGGAGCTGTGTCAGTGTTATGCGTGGTTTCTAGGAATTAGTAGGCAATCTAATGCAAATGAGAGGAGTTATACTGAATCACAGATTCCCCCCTGGTGTAAGGATGCACCTCACAGCGTAGTATTATAACACCGAGGTGTGACCATGAGATAAAGATGACAACAAAAGAGGGGTGTTTCACCTTTGCTGTAAGCACATTGGTGCAATGCCAATCTGGTTTGCCTGTAGGTAAGCAAAGCTAAAGGAAAGAGGTGTGTTTAACTAGCTTTAGCTTTGGCTAGCTGAGAGCACACAAGGTAACCGAGTATGCATGTGAACAGAGATTAAAATGCGCTTAAACCCGGTAAATGGGTATGCGCAGCGAGCACCAGAACTGGAACAGGAAGGATAAATGAAAAAAATAAGGAAATGCTACAGCAGGGAAATTGGAGTACAAATGAGCAATTAACACCTAGGAAACATTGACAACAGCTAACAAGGCTGCTAGCAGCTACCCACAGAAAAGGAAAGGGGAGGGGCTATACTGCAAAGAAAATAGTAAAGTGTCGCAGCAGAACAAAGTAAAAA
>NW_025053294.1:0-7507 GCF_019279795.1 Protopterus annectens | reverse complement strand
CCCAAAAAAAAAACCCCCCAAAAACCAACAAAAATTTTTTTCTTAATATTTTCCTTGGGGCTGGAGGAAAAACTTTCAAAGGGGGGCCAACAAATGGCCTTACAGCTTTGGATTAGGTGTCTGATAGTTTTTGGTTCTTTTAATTCCCCCCCCCCCTCCCCCCCCCAGAAAAAAATTTTTAAAGTTTCAGGGGGAAAAATTTTTTTTTCAAGGGAAGGTTGGGGGGCGGGGTTGGGGGGGGGGGCCCGAGCAACAACAAAAATTTTCTTAATAGTCCTTGCTGAGGAAAAACTCAGGGAGCACAATGGCCTTACAGCTTTGGATTAGGTGTCTGATAGCCGGTTCTTATCCAGATAGTTCAGTGGAGATTTTCAGGAGGTTAGGGTGGGGTTGGTAGGAGCCCGAGCAACAACAAAAATTTTCTTAATAGTCCTTGCTGAGGAAAAACTCAGGGAGCACAATGGCCTTACAGCTTTGGATTAGGTGTCTGATAGCCGGTTCTTATCCAGATAGTTCAGGGGAGATTTTCAGGAGGTTAGGGTGGGGTTGGTAGGAGCCCGAGCAACAACAAAAATTTTCTTAATAGTCCTTGCTGAGGAAAAACTCAGGGAGCACAATGGCCTTACAGCTTTGGATTAGGTGTCTGATAGCCGGTTCTTATCCAAATTGTCCAGGGGAGATTTTCAGGAGGTTAGGACGGGGTTGGTAGGAGCCCGAGCAACAACAAAAATGTTTTTAATAGTCCTTGCTGAGGAAAAACTCAGGGAGCACAATGGCCTTACAGCTTTGGATTAGGTGTCTGATAGCCGGTTCTTATCCAGATAGTTCATGGGAGATTTTCAGGAGGTTAGGGCGGGGTTGGTAGTAGCCCGAGCAACAAAAAAATTTTCTTAATAGTCCTTGCTGAGGAAAAACTCAGGGAGCACAATGGCCTTACAGCTTTGGATTAGGTGTCTGATAGCCGGTTCTTATCCAGATAGTTCAAGGGAGGAGCCCGAGCAACAACAAAAATTTTCTTAATAGTCCTTGCTGAGGAAAAACTCAGGGAGCACAATGGCCTTACAGCTTTGGATTAGGTGTCTGATAGCTGGTTCTTATCCAGATAGTTCAGGGAGATTTTAGAGGTTAGTGGGTTGGTAGGCCGAAAACGATTCTTATCCTGTAGGAAGATTCAGGAGATTGGCTTAGGTTTGGATAGGCAGCATATTTAGATTTTCTGAGTTTTCAGAGGTTAGGGTGGATGGCCGACACAGGATTTGTCTAAGCCGTGCAGAAAAATTGTAGTGGCCTTGCAGTGAATTAGGTGCATGGTAGCCGGTTTATCAGATGTTAGGGAGTTTTAGGAGATAGTCGGGGTTTTAGGAGCCCGGAAAGGGTTTCTATGCCTTCTGACAAAATCTCAGGGAGCTCGGCGTTAAGCTTTGGATAGGGCCTGAAGCCGTTTTATCAGTATAGGGTTTTCAGAAGGTTAGGGGTTGTAGGAGCGAAAAAGTTGTAGATCGTTAATACAATTTCGGAAAAACTCAGGGAGCACAATGGCCTTACAGCTTTGGATTAGGTGTCTGATCGCCGGTTCTTTCCAGATAGTTCAGGGGAGATTTTCAGAAGGTTAGGGCGGGGTTGGTAGGAGCCCAAGCAACAACAAAAATTTTCTTAATATTCCTTGCTGAGGAGAAACTAGGGCCAAGGCCTTCAATTTGGATTAGGTGTCTGATAGCCGGTTCTTATCCAGATAGTTCAGGGGAGATTTTCAGGAGGTTAGGGCGGGGTTGGTAGGAGCCCGAGCAACAACAAAAATTTTCTTAATAGTCCTTGCTGAGGAAAAACTCAGGGAGCACAATGGCCTTACAGCTTTGGATTAGGTGTCTGATAGCCGGTTCTTATCCAGATAGTTCAGGGGAGATTCTCAGAGGTTAGGGCAGGGTTGGTAGGAGCCCGAGCAACAACATAAATAGCTTTGGATTAGGGGGGGTTCCTTTGTTTGGGCTGGTTCTTATCCAGATAGTTCAGGGGAGATTTTCAGGAGGTTAGGGCGGGGTTGGTAGGAGCCCGAGCAACAACAAAAATTTTCTTAATAGTCCTTGCTGAGGAAAAACTCAGGGAGCACAATGGCCTTACAGCTTTGGATTAGGTGTCTGATAGCCGGTTCTTATCCAGATAGTTCAGGGGAGATTTTCAGG
This sequence comes from Protopterus annectens, assembly GCF_019279795.1. Classification (NCBI taxonomy): domain Eukaryota; kingdom Metazoa; phylum Chordata; order Ceratodontiformes; family Protopteridae; genus Protopterus; species Protopterus annectens. The sequence goes on along the minus strand of NW_025053294.1, from coordinate 5,327 downwards.
AGGTTATGCGGGATTGGTAGGAGCCCGAGCAACAACAAATATTTTCTTAAAAGTCCTTGTTGAGGAAAAACTCAGGGAGCACAATGGCCTTACAGCTTTGGATTAGGTGTCTGATAGCCGTTTCTTATCCAAATAGTTCAGGGTAGATTTTCATGAGGTTAGGGCGGGGTTGGTAGGAGCCCGAGCAACAACAAATTTTTCTTAATAGTCCTTGCTGAGGAAAAACTCAGGGAGCACAAACGCCTTACAGCTTTGGATTAGGTGTCTGATAGCCGGTTCTTATCCAGATAGTTCAGGGGAGATTTTCAGGAGGTTAGGGCGGGGTTGGTAGGAGCCCGAGCAACAACAAAAATTTTCTTAATAGTCCTTGCTGAGGAAAAACTCATGGAGCTCAGTGGTCTTGCAGCTTTGGATTATGTGTCTGATAGCCGGTTCTTATCCAGATAGTTCAGAGGAGATTTTCAAGAGGTTACGGCGGGGTTGGTAGGAGCCCGAGCAACAACAAAAATTTTCTTAATAGTCCTTGCTGAGGACAAACTCAGGGAGCACAATGGCCTTACAGCTTTGGATTAGGTGTCTGATAGCCGGTTCTTATCCAGATAGTTCACGGGACATTTTCAGCAGGTTAGGTCGGGGTTGGTAGGAGCCCGAGCAACAACAAATATTTTCTTAAAAGTCCGTGTTGAGGAAAAACTCAGGGAGCACAATGGCCTTACAGCTTTGGATTAGGTGTCTGATAGCCGGTTCTTATCCAGATAAAGAAGCCAGGGAAGATTTCGAGGTTAGGGCGGCTGGTATGAGAGCCCCAGCAACAACAAAAAATTTTCTTAATAATACCTGCTGAGGAAAGCAGGGAGCACAATGTAATCTTTACAGCTGGATTACAAAAGGTCTGATAACGGTTCTTGTATCCAGATAGTTCAGGGGAGATTTCAGAGGATAGAAGGGTTGCAGGAGCCCGAGCAACAAAAAATATTTTCTTAATAGTCCTTGCTGAGGAAAAACTCAGGGAGCACAATGGCCTTACAGCTTTGGATTAGGTGTCTGATAGCCGGTTCTTATCCAGATAGTTCAGGGGAGATTTTCAGGAGGTTCGGGCGGGATTGGTAGGTGCCCGAGAAACAACAAAAGTTTTCTTAATAGTTCTTGCTGAGGAAAAACTCAGGGAGCACAATGGCCTTACAGCTTTGGATTAGGTGTCTGATAGCCGGTTCTTATCCAGATAGTTCAGGGGAGATTTTCAGGAGGTTAGGGCGGGGTTGGTAGGAGCCCGAGCAACAACAAAAATTTTCTTAATAGTCCTTGCTGAGGAAAAACTCAGGGAGCACAGTGGCCTTACAGCTTTGGATTAGGTGTCTGATAGCCGGTTCTTATCCAGATAGTTCAGGGGAGATTTTCAGGAGGTTAGGGCGGGATTGGTAGGAGCCTGAGTAACAACAAAAATTTTCTTAATAGTCCTTGCTGAGGAAAAACTCAGGGAGCACAATGGCCTTACAGCTTTGGATTAGGTGTCTGATAGCCAGTTCTTATCCAGATAGTTCAGGGGAGATTTTCAGGAGGTTAGGGCGGGGTTGGTAGGAGCCCGAGCAACAACAAAAATTTTTTTAATAGTCCTTGCTGAGGAAAAACTCAGGGAGCACAATGGCCTTACAGCTTTGGATTAGGTGTCTGATAGCCGGTTCTTATCCAGATAGTTCAGGGGAGATTTTCAGGAGGTTAGGGCGGGGTTGGTAGGAGCCCGAGCAACAACAAAAATGTAGAAAGGGCAAGTTCTGGAGCCTGGACAGCACAGCAGCAGAGGGGAAACTAAAACATAGGGGAAACATATGTGACTCTATAGTCAGGCACACTGATGTCCCACTTACCAGGCTGAACAAGGAGAAAATTACAGTCAGCTGCCTGTCGGGTGCTAGAATCTGCCCCATAACGCATGCACTCAAGTCACTCCACAACAAGTACAAATATGAATCTGTCATTGTACATGTTGGAGTGAATGACTTGAGACATACCTCCTTGGACTACATGAAAAGAGACATGGTAGAGCTCTCGGATCATGTGGCGCAGGCAGGTATAACCCTAGCCCTGAGTAGCATCCTGCCTTTGCGCAGAATGATACCATAGTATAAGGACAAAATGATTGACTTCAACAATTGGCTAAGCTTCTGGTGTCATTCAAAGGGGATCAAGTATCTGTCTGGGACAATATGATCGACAGACCACAATGCTTTGCCAGAGATGCTCTGCACCTGTCGCCCCTCTGATTCAGGTTACTGACTAAGGCTCTTGCCACTTCTATAGTGCCTTTTTTAAGCAAAGTTCAAAGGACAAAACCACCACCGTAACAGGTACAAGCATGCAAAATCTGACGGTAATGCTACTCAATGCTAGAAGTATAAACCTCAAAATGCACTCTCTCGAGGCACTAAAAATGGAGAACATCGATATCTGTGCAGTAACTGAAACCTGGTTTAAGGCTCCGGAGAGCACCCCTGCAATACCAGACTACAACTCTTACCACACTTTTCGGCCTCCAAACCAGGATCAAAACACTAAAGGTGGAGGAGTGTCCATATTCGCCAAGGATATTCACACCACCAGGCTAGTTGCTCAACACAATGTGTCTGAAATTCTCCAGGTACAACTAACACTAGGTAAGACTACAATCCAAATTGTAGCTTGCTACAGATCCCCCACCATGCCCCAAGATTCTCACTACTCCTTTCTAAACATACTGGAAAATATTAAGATACAACCAAACACCCTAATACTGGAGGATTTCAGCTACCCTGCCATTAACTGGAAAAACTACTTGTGTACCAACACCTTTGCCCAACGGTTCTTGGAATTTATAAATTCCAATGCCCTGGATCATCTAAAACATAGTCCCACCAGGGGCTCCAATATCCTAGACCTGATAATTACCAACATGGGAAATCGATGCTCCACACCTATGGTCACCCCTTCGTTGGTCAGGTCAGACCATAAGTAATTACCCTTAACATCCACATCCCACTCCCACTCCCCAGTAAGGAAACCTCCATAAAAAACTTATCCAAAGCCAACTTCATGCTACTCAAGTCAGAAGTGACAAACTTCATGACACCCATGCAGACGGGAACTGAAGGTTGGACTGCTGAGTCCTACACTAAAGCACTGTATGAGCACATCCACTCGTGCATGAATCGTGCCATACCAATTAGAACCAAGATGCTCTCCTTCAAAAAAAGGAAGCCAATCTGGTGGTCCCCTGCCATAAACAAACTTTACAACAAAAGGAAGAAACTGTTGCAGAAAACGAGGAAAATCCCATGATGCTAAAAATTCCCTTACCAGCCTCAGTAAGAAGCTGAGATCCCTCGTAAAATCCTCCAAAGCTAGTTACAAAAATAAAATTACCAAAGATTCCAAAGACAACCACAAGGCATTCTATAACTATGTCAATAATCGAAATGGCAATGCTCAGATCTGCTCTGAGCTACAACAGAATGGCATTAAATATACTGATCCCAAGGATATTGCCAGTATCCTGGCAGATTGATTCAGTGCCAACTTCACCCCCCTCTCACCCCCTAAACAGCCTATCTCAATACTGGAAGATTGCCAAATTCCAGTAATAATGGCCACAAAGGTAAAGAACGCATTCTCCAAAGCTAATAATACAGCATCCATGGGACCAGATGACATCCCGGTCTGTGTACTACATCAACTACAAAATGAACTGGCACCTCACCTAAGTGTCATGTTTAATCATACCCTCACCTCAGGCTTCGCGCCCACTGAGTGGTGCACAGCTACAGTTATCCCACTCCACAAGGGGAGATCCACCTTGGATCCCGGGAATTATCGCCCCATCAGTCTGACGAGCCTGATCTGCAAGGCCATGGAACATATTATCATGGAACTTATAAACAAAGACATTGGCAACCTTCAAACATGGGACCCCACCCAGTTTGGGTTCGTGAAGGGCCAATCTTGTTTCCTGATCCTGATTGACTTCTTCTAATCAGTCTCCAGAGCCGTAGATGAGGGTAAGGCAGTCCACACAGCCTATCTGGACCTTGCCAAGGCCTTTGACACCATCCCCCACTCTGGAATCACAGATAAACTTACTAAGCTGGGCATTAATCCCTATATCACTCAATGGGTTGCCAACTGGCTTACTGACAGAACCCACACTGTAAAAGTAGCTGACTCCAAATCCATCTCCAGACAAGTGACAAGTGGAGTACCTCAGGGTTCAGTCCTGGGACCACTCTTGTTTGGCATCTACTTCTCTGAAGTACAGGCCAACACTAAGGGACTCTGGCTAACAAAGTTCGCAGATGACTGCAAACTGGGAGTCATTATTGAATCGCCAAATTATGTGGATACTCTGCAAAAGGGCCTTACAGAAACAGATGCTTTGTGCCAGAGCCATGGGCTCAAGCTCAATGCCAAGAAATGTATAGTTATCCCCTTTGGGAAAAAAACATTTACCAATGAATTACCACATAGGTGGCAGTACACTAAACACCAAAAGTGTGCTAAGAGACTTAGGGACACTGGTGGACAGTGGTCTCAGCTTCAATAACCACATCACCACAACAGTCAGGAAATCCTTGTATGTGGCACACCTCATCACTAAGGGCTTTTCATCCAGAAAAAAGAAGGTCATTGTCCCACTGTACTCATTCCTCATTAGACCCATTATAGAATACAACACCCCATTTGGTATTTACCTCTCAAGACATCTGCAACAACTGGAAAGGCCGCAGAAATACCTCACTAAAAGAATCACAGGCCTAAAGTAGATGCCCTATGCTGACCGCCTTAAAAAAACTCCAGTTATACTCTGTTGCATATCGTCTACTCAGAGGCGATCTCTGCTTAACATACAAGGCCATGTCAAACCCAGAGCTGTTGGACATTCTACACTTAAAGAAATCCAAATCCCTCAGAGCCACACACTGTAGGGATCTAAACCTTGTCATCACAATAAACAAAACATGCTGGAGGGATAGGTTCCTGACCCAGAGAATCTCCAGACTCTGGAATAGACTGCCCATACATGTCATGCAGAGTGCCTCATTGGCCCTTTTCAAAAGGAACCTTGACGATTGCATGGGAGAAAGAAAGTTCAGCCCGGGGATCACGTCAGTCGCCCTGCTAGACAGGGATCCAGGGAAGTAAATAGTGTGGGAAGAAATAGCCAGGGAATTGTTTTGGCTAGGCTTGTATAGGCCCTAGGACTGATAGCCTAGTACCAACCTATGAACACAGGGAGGACATGCAGACCCCGCAGAGAAGGCACCCCAGCTGAGAATCGAACCAGAGAACCTCTTGCTGTG
>NW_025053293.1:0-6218 GCF_019279795.1 Protopterus annectens | reverse complement strand
AAGGGGTGAAATAACTAATCAATTCAATATAAACAAAGTAACTAAAGTAAAAAATAAAAAACTTAAAGTCTCTTCCCAAACTTAAAAATGATAACAAAGCAATATAAATTCAAATAAAATTCTCTTCCAGTCAATCACAACAAAAAAACCAAGACAGGATTGTTTTGATATGCTCAGAATTTTCCTCTCTCAGTTAAATTTAAGTTCAACCCCTTGGTAAGCTTCGTCAAAACCTACCCTTCCACCAAAAATAAAGTAAAAAAAATAAATTCAAATAAAGCTTTTAATACATCTCCACACAAAATTAAAACAAGAAATTAATAAATTCAAATAACTCTCTTACCAGTCAACCAAAAATCAACAAGCAGGATTGTTCATATGCTTATTTTCCTCTCTGAGTGTAAATTATAGTAAAGCCTTTGGTGAAGTACCTTTCAAAACATCCCTTTCTACAACCAAAAGTAAATAAAAGTAAAACAAAAATATAACAAATAAAACTTATTAATAACATCCACAATCACAAAAGTTAAAATTGATACAAATTCATTCAATCAAATAAACTTATCACTAACAAGACAATTAACAGATTTTCTTTCTCAAAATTTCCTTCTGAAACTTGTAAATTAATGTAAACCTTGTGGTGGCTAAGTCCTTCCAAAACTATCCTTCACAATAAAAGTAAATAAAACAAAAAAAAAAAATAAAATTCAATAAAGCTTATCCACAACAGTTAAACAAAAAATGTTTAAATATATAAAAATTCTCTACAGTTCTACAAAACATCAACCGGTGTTTCATTCCAAAAATTCCATCCAAGACAGGATTAAAGTTTATATGCTCAAATTTTCCTCTGCAGTCTTTAAATTTATCTTCACCCAATGTGAAATAGTGAAAAAACTATCTTTCAAACAAAATTGAAACTAAAGGTAAAACAACAAAATATAAACAAAGAAAGTTTTAATAAACTCTCTTCTACCACAAACGTCAAATAGTATAACCAAATGCAATTTTCAAATAAAACTTTCTTACGTCAACTCAAATAAATAAAACAAGACAATTGTTTAATGCTCAAATTTTCCTCTACTTTTAAAAAAAGTGACTAAGCCTGATGAAAAATTCCAAAACCTTATCATTTTCCCAACCAAAATAACTAAAAGTAAAACAACAAAATATAAATCAAAGTAAAGCTTATTAATAAGCAGTCTCTTCCTCCTTGCAAATAGTTAAAAATAGTGATAAAAAATGCAATATAAATTCAAATAAAACTTCTCTTACCAGTCAACCCCGCAATAAATCACAAACCAAGACAGGATTTTTTGATATGCTCAGAATTTTCTTCCCTGGAATCTGTGTAAATTTATAGCTGTCTAGGCCCCTTGTGGTGGCTAAAGCTTGCCTGTCCAAAACCTATCCCTTTCTCACAACCAAAAGGGAAACTAAAGGTAAAACAATAAAATATAAATCAAAGTAAAGCTTATTAACAAGCAGTCTCTTCCTTACCTACAAACAATTAAAATAGTGATAACAAATGCAATACAAATTCAAATCAAACTTCACTTACCAGTCATCTCCACAACAAATCAAAAGCCAAGACAGGATTGTTTTGATATGCTCAGAACTTTCCTCTCTGCAGTCTGTGTTAATTTATATCTGTCTACGCCCCTTTTGGTGGCTAAAGTTTGCCTGTCTAAAACCTATCGCTTTCTGACAACCAAAAGTGAAACTAAAGGTAACACAACAAAATATAAATCAAAGAAAAGCTTATTAATAAGCAATCTATTCTACCTACAAACAGTTAAAAACAGTGATAGCAAATGCAATATAAATTCAAATAAAACTTCTCTTACCAGTCAACTACACAACAAATCACAAGCCAAGACATGATTGTTTTGATAACACTCCAAAATTTTTTCTCTCTGCGGTTGTGTAAAGTTATAGATGTCTAAGCCCCTTGTGGTGGCTAGAAGCTTGCCTGTTCAAAACCTATCCCTTTCTCACAACCAAAAGTGAAACTAAAGGTAAAAAAAAATAAATGTAAATTAAAGTAAATCTTATTAATTAGCAATCTCTTCCTACCTGCAAACAGTTAAAAATAGTGATAAGAAATGCAATATAAATTCAAATATAACTTCTCTTATCATTCAACTCCACAACAAATCACAAACCAAGACATGATTGTTTTCATATGCTCAGAATTTTCCTCTCTGCACTCTGTGTACATTTAAAGCTGTCTACGCCCCTTGTGGTGGCTAATGCTTGCCTGTCTAAAACCAATCCCTTTCTCTGACAAAGAAACTAAAGGTAAAACAATAAATATAAATCAAAGTAAACTTATTAATACTTGGTCTTCCTACCTGAGCAATTAAAAATAGTGATAAAATTTATAATGCAAATTCAAATCAAAACTTCCCTTACCAGTCAACTCCTGACAAATCACAAGCTAAGACAGGATTGTTTGATATGCTCCAGAACTTCGTCTCTACCAGTCTGTCAATAAATTATAACATCTATGCCCTTTTGGAGGCTAAAAGTTTGCCTGTCTAAAACCTATAAGCTTTCTGACAACCAAAAGAGTGAAAACTAAAAGTCACACTACAAAATATAAATCAAAGTAAAGCTTATTAATAAGCAGTCTCTTCCTCTCTGCAAACAGTTAAAAATAGTGATAACAAATGCAATATAAATTCAGATAAAACTTCTCTTACCAGTCAACCCCGCAATAAATCATAAACCAAGACAGGATTTTTTGATATGCTCAGAATTTTCTTCCCTAGAATCTGTGTAAATTTATAGCTGTCTATGCCCTTTGTGGTGGTTAGAGCTTGCCTGTCAAAAAACTACTCCTTTCTCACAACCAAAAGTGAAATTAAAGGTAAAACAATAAAATATAAATCAAAGTAAAGCTTTTTAATGAGCAGTCTCTTCCTACCTACAAACAATTAAAAATAGTGATAACAAATGCAATACAAATTCAAATCAAACTTCCCTTACCAGTCAACTCCACAACATATCGCAAGCCAAGACAGGATTGTTTTGATATGCTCAGAACTTTCCTCTCTGCAGTCTTTGTAAATTTATAGCAGTCTACGCCCCTTTTGGTGGCTAAAGTTTGCCTGTCTAAACCCTATAGCTTTCTGACAACCAAAATGTGAAACTAAAAGTCAAACAACAAAATATAAATCAAAGTAAAAGCAATGTAAGCAGTCTCTTCCTTCCTACAAACAGCTAAAAAGAGTGATAGCAAATGCAATATAAATTCAAATAACACTTCTCTTACCAGTCAACCCCACAACAAATCACAAACCAAGACAGGATTTTTTTTTGATATGCTCAAAATTTTCCTCACTGCAATCTTTGTAAATGTCCAGCTGTCTAGGCCTTTTTTGGTGGCTAGAGCTTGCCTATCCAAAACTTATCCCTTTCTCAGAACCAAAAGTGAAACTAAAGGTAAAACAACAAAATATCAATCAAAGTAAAGCTTATAAATAAGCAGTCTCTTCCAACCTTCAAATAGTTAAAAATAGTGATAACAAATGCAATATAAATTCAAATAAAACTTCTTTTACCAGTCAATTCCACAACAAATTACAAACCAAGAAAGGATTGTTTTGAAATGCTCAGAATTGTTCTCTCTGTAGTCTTTGTAAATTTATAGCTGTCTAAGCCCCTTGTGGTGGCTAAAGCTTGTCTGTCTAAAACCTATCCCTTTCTCACAACCAAAAGTGAAACTAAAAGTAAAACAACAAAATATAAATCAAAGTAAAGCTTGTTAATAAGCAGTCTCTTCCTATCTACAAACAGTTAAAAACAGTAATAACAAATGCAATATAAATTCAAATAAAACTTCTCTTACCAGTCAACCCCACAACAAATCACAAACCAAGACAGGATTGTTTTGATATGCTCAGAATTTTCCTCTCTACAGTCTTTGCAAATTTATAGCTGTCTATGCCTCTTGTGCTGGCTAGAACTTGCCTGTCCAAAACCTACCCCTTTCTCAAAACCAAAAGTGAAACTAAAGGAAAAACAACAAAATATAAATAAAAGTAAAGCTTATTAATAAAAATTATCTTCCTACCTGCAAACAGTTAAAAATAGCGATAGCAAATGCAATATAAATTCAAATAAAATTTCTCTTACCAGTCAACTCCACAACATATCACAAACTAAGACAGGCTTGGTTGGATATGCTCAGAATTTTCCTCTCTGCAGTATGTGTAGAGTTATATCCTGACTAAAGCCCTTGTGGTGAATTGTGCCTGTCCAAAACCTATCCCTTTTTCACAGAAAGCCAAAACTGAGTAAGCTAAAGGTAAAACAACAAAATATAAATCAAAGTAAAGCTTATTAATAAGCAGTCTCTTCCTTCCTGCAAACAGTTAAACATAGTGATAACAAATGCCAGTCAGCTCCACAGCAATCACAAACCAAGACAGGACTGTTTTGATAGGCTCAGAATTTTCCTATCTGCAGTCTGTGTAAATTTATAGATGTCTAAGCACCTAGTGGTGGCTAGAGCTTGCCTGTCCAAAACCTATCCCTTTATCACAACCAAAAGTGAAACTAAAAGTAAAACAACAAAATATAAATCAAAGTAAAGCTTATTAATAAGCAGTCTCTTCCTACCTACAAACAGTTAGAAATAGTAATAACAAATGCAATATAAATTCAAATAAAACTTCTCTTACCAGTCAACTCCACAACAAATCACAAGCCAAGACATGATTGTTTTGATATGCTCAGAATTTTTCTCTCTGCAGTTTGTGTAAAGTTATAGATGTCTAAGCCCCTTGTGCTGGCTAGAAGCTTGCCTGTTCAAAACCTATCCCTTTCTCTACGGCAAAGGGTGAGAAACTAAAGGGTAAAAAAAAAAAATAAATGTAAATTAAAAGTAAAATCTTATTAATTAGCAATCTCTTCCTACCTGCAAACAGTTAAAAAATCAAAAAATTCTTCCAGTCAATAAAAAAACCCGGGTTGTTTTGTTGCCAAATTTTCCTCCCCAATTTTTAAGACCTTTTTAAAATTTCCCTTTTAAAACCACCCCTTTTCTACCCCAAAAGTAAAAAAGGTAAAAAAAAAAAAAATAAACTTTTAAAAGTCCCTTCCACAAACATTAAAAAAAAAAATGTAAAAATTCAAATTTTCTTTTACCGTAAAAACTAAAAAACCCGGGTTTTTTTTTCTAAAATTTTCCTTTTCCTCAACGTAAATTAGAAATTTTTTTGGGGGGGCCCTTAAAACACCCCTTTTCCCCAAACCAAAAGTAAAAAAGGTAAAAAACAAAATAAATCAAATAAACTTTTAACATCCCACCCAAACAAAAAAAAGGTTTAAAAAAAAAATTTTAAAAAAAATTTTTTACCGTTTTTTAAAAATAAAACCGCAGGTTTTTTTTAAAACTTTTTTTCCCCTTTTTTTAAATTTAACCAATTTTGGGGTAAAGCTTTTTTAAAACCACCCCTTTTCTACCCCAAAAGTAAAAAAGTAAAACAAAAAATATAAATCAAATAAATTTTTAAAAACACCCTTTTCCACACAAACAAAAAAAAGAATTAAAAAAATTTTTAAAAAAAAATTTTCTTCCAGTCAATAAACCCCAAAACCGGGTTGTTTTGTTGCCAAATTTTCCTTCTACAAATTTTTAATTTTCCCCTTTTTAAACCCCTTAAAACCACCCCTTTTCTCCCCAAAAGTAAATAAAAAAAAAAAATAAAAAAAAAAATAAATTTTTTAAAAAGTTTCCACCCAAACAAAAAAATGTTAAAAATTTTTTAAATTTTTTTTTACCGTCAATCCCTTTCCCCAAACGGGGGTTAACTCTTTTCCCCAGTATTTAAATTTAACACAATTTGGGTAGCTTTTAAAACCACCCCTTTTTCCAAAACCAAAAGTAAAAAAGGAAAACAAAAAATATAAATCAAATAAATTTTTAAAAACAGCCCTTTTCCCCTCAAACAAAACAATGTAAAAATGCCAGCCCCCAAAAAAAAGCGGGTTGTTTTGAAGCTGTTTTCCACCACTTTAAAAAGTGAACCCCTAGGGTTTAACCCCTTTTAAAATATTTTTATAAAAAAAATAAACAAAAAGGGTAAAAAAAAAAAAATCAAATAAATTATTAAAACTCTCTTCCACCACAAACAAAAAAAAAAATTTTGAATATTTCAAAAAATTCTCTTCCAGTCAATAAACCCCAAAGCCGAAGGTTGTTTTAAAAT
>NW_025053292.1:0-8971 GCF_019279795.1 Protopterus annectens | reverse complement strand
TTTTTTATTTTTTTTAGTGAGAAAAAAATTTTTTTGAAAACCCCAGAACTGGTTTTTTTTTTTTTTTTCATCTGGGAAAGGGCATTTCCTTTTTTTGAAAAAAAACCTTTTATTGTTTTTTTGGGGTTTTAAAAAAAAAGGTTTTTTTTTTTTGTTTTTTTTTTTGTTTTAAATTTTTTTTTTTGGGGGCCTTTAAATTTTTTTTTTTTTTTTCCCCCCCAGTTTTTTTAATTTAAACCTTTTTTTTTTTTTTTTTTAAAAAACCCTCAAGCTGTTGGAGAGACTGCTTACCTGCTGTGATATTCAGAAAAAGATAACAGTTGATTCTACTTTTGTCTGCATTTTTGATTTAATATCTCTGTAATCTGTGCAACTGTTTTTTTACTGTCATTGTGTTGTGAGATAGAGCTAATATCTGTTAGTGTTGATTGCAGTTTGTAGTGAGATCCTTTGTCTAGAGGCCTATCTGCTTACTTTGTGACAGAAAGTGAATAGAAATGGTTTCTTCTGGGCAGGGCATTCCTGCAAGTGCAATGTCTGGATAATAGGTCTGTTTTCTGCGTTTTGTGCCTTAAATCAGATATACCTGTTACTCATGCTGTCAGAGAGACTGACTTACTGCCTGCTGTGATATTCAGAAAAGTTAAGAGTTGATTCTCATTTTTTGTGTGCATTTTTGATTTCAGATTTCTGTAATCTGTACAACTGTTTTTTTACTGTCATTTTGTTGTGAGATAGAGCTACTATCTGTTAGTGTTGACTGCAGTTTGTAGTGAGATCATTTGTCTAGAGGCCTATCTGCTTACTTAGTGACTGAAAGAGAACAGAACTGGTATCATCTGTGCAGAACATTCCTGCAACTGTATTGTCTGGTTAATAGGTCTATTTTTGGATTTCTGTGCCGTAAGTCAGTTATACCTGTTACTCAAGCTGTTGGAGAAACTAACTTACTGCCTGCTGTGATATTCAGAAAAGATAACAGTAGATTCTCATTTTTGTCTGCATTTTTGATTTAATATCTCTGTAATCTGTACAACTGTTTTTACTGTCCTTTTTGTTGTGAGATAGAACTAATATCTGTTAGTGTTGACCTCAGTTTGTAGTGAGATCCTTTCTCTAGAGGCCTATATGCTTACTTAGTGATAGAATGTGAACAGAACTGGTTTCATCTGGGCAGGGCATTCCTGCAAGTGTATTGTCTGGTTAATAGGTCTGTGTTCTGCGTTCTGTGCCTTAAATCAGATATACCTGTTACTCATGCTGTCGGAGAGACTGACTTACTGCCTACTGTGGAATTCAGAAAAGATAAGAGTTGATTCTCATTTTTTGTCTGCATTTTTGATTTGATATCTCTGTAATCTGTACAACTGTTTTTGCTGTCCTTTTTGTTGTGAAATAGAGCTAATATCTGTTAGTGTTGACCTCAGCATGCAGTGAGATCCTTTGTCTAGAGGCCTATCTGCTTACTTAGTGAGAGAAAGTGAACAGAACTGGTTTCACCTGGGCATGGCATTCCTGCAACTGTATTGTCTGGTTAATAGGTCTGTTTTGGCTTTCTGTGCCTTAAGTCAGTTATACCTGTTACTCAAGCTGTTGGAGAGACTGACTTACTGCCTGCTGTGATATTCAGAAAAGATAACAGTTGATTCTCTTTTTTTGTCTGCATTTTTGATTTAAGATCTCTATAATCTGTACAACTGTTTTTTTACTGTCATTTTGTTGTGAGATAGAGCTAATATCTGTTAGTGTTGACCTCAGTTTGTAGTGAGATTCTTTGTCTAGACGCCTATCTGCTTACTTAGTGACTGAAAGTGAACAGAACTGGTTTCATCAGGGCAGGGCATTCCTGCAACTGTATTGTCTGGTTAATAGGTCTATTTTTGGGTTTCTGTGCCTTAAGTCAGTTATACCTGTTACTCAAGCTGTTGGAGAGACTGACTTACTGCCTGCTGTGATATTCAGAAAATATAACAGTTGATTCTCTTTTTTGTCTGCATTTTTGATTTAATATCTCTGTAATCTATACAACTGTTTTTTTATTGTCTTTTCTGTTGTGAGATAGAGGTAATATCTGTTAGTGTTGACCTCAGTTTGTAGTGAGATCCTTTGTCTAGAGGCCCATCTGCTTACTTAGTGAGAGAAAGTGAACAGAACTGATTTCATCTGGGGAGGGCATTCCTGCAACTGTATTGTCTGGTTAATAGGTCTGTTTTGGCTTTCTGTGCCTTAAGTCAGTTATACCTGTTACTCATGCTGTTGGAGAGACTGACTTACTGCCTGCTGTGATATTCAGAAAAGATAACAGTTGATTCTCTTTTTTTGTCTGCATTTTTGATTTAAGATCTCTATAATCTGTACAACTGTTTTTTTACTGTCATTTTGTTGTGAGATAGAGCTAATATCTGTTAGTGTTGACTGCAGTTTGTAGTGAGATTCTTTGTCTAGAGGCCTATCTGCTTACTTAGTGACTGAAAGTGAACAGAACTGGTTTCATCTGGGCAGGGCATTCCTGCAACTGTATTGTCTGGTTAATAGGTCTATTTTCGAGTTTCTGTGCCTTAAGTCAGTTATACCTGTTACGCAAGCTGTTGGAGAGACTGACTTACTGCCTGCTGTGATATTCAGAAAAGATAACAGTTGATTCTCTTTTTTGTCTGCATTTTTGATTTAAGATCTCTGTAATCTATACAACTGTTTTTTTACTGTCCTTTTTGTTGTGAGATAGAGCTAATATCTGTTAGTGTTGACCTCAGTTTGTAGTGAGATCCTTTGTCTAGAGGCCTATCTGCTTACTTAGTGACAGAATGTGAACAGAACTGGTTTCATCTGGGCAGGGCATCCCTGCAAGTGTATTGTCTGGATAATAGGTTTGTGTTCTATGTTCTGTGCCTTAAATCAGATATTCCTGTTACTCATGCTGTCAGAGAGACTGACTTACTGCCTGCTATGAAATTCAGAAAAGATAACAGTAGATTCTCATTTTTGTCTGCGTTTTTGATTTAATATCTCTGTAATCTGTACAACTGTTTTTTACTGTCTTTTTTGTTGTGAGATAGAGCTAATATCTGTTAGTGTTGACCTCAGTTTGCAGTGAGATCCTTTGTCTAGAGGCCTATCTGCTTACTTAGTGAGAGAAAGTGAACAGAACTGGTTTCACCTGGGCATGGCATTCCTGCAACTGTATTGTCTGGTTAATAGGTCTGTTTTGGCTTTCTGTGCCTTAAGTCAGTTATACCTGTTACTCAAGCTGTTGGAGAGACTGACTTACTGCCTGCTGTGATATTCAGAAAAGATAACAGTTGATTCTCTTTTTTTGTCTGCATTTTTGATTTAAGATCTCTATAATCTGTACAACTGTTTTTTTACTGTCATTTTGTTGCGAGATAGAGCTAATATCTGTTAGTGTTGACCTCAGTTTGTAGTGAGATCCTTTGTCTAGAGGCCTATCTGCTTACTTAGTGAGAGAAAGTGAACAGAACTGATTTCATCTGGGGAGGGCATTCCTGCAACTGTATTGTCTGGTTAATAGGTCTGTTTTCCATGTTCTGTGCCTTAAGTCAGTTAAACCTGTTACTCAAGCTGGTGGAGAGACTGACTTACTGCCTGCTGTGATATTCAGAAAAGATAACAGTTGATTCTCTTTTTTTGTCTGCATTTTTGATTTAAGATCTCTGTAATCCGTACAACTGTTTTTTTTTACTGTCATTTTGTTGTGAGATAGAGCGAATATCTGTTAGTGTTGACTGCAGTTTGTAGTGAGATCATTTGTCTAGAGGCCCATCTGCTTACTTAGTGAGAGAAAGTGAACAGAACTGGTTTCATCTGGGGAGGGCATTCCTGCAAGTGTATTGTCTGGATAATAGGTCTGTTTTCTGCATTCTGTGCCTTAAGTCAGTTAAACCTGTTACTCAAGCTGATGGAGAGACTGACTTACTGCCTGCTGTGATATTCAGAAAAGATAACAGTTGATTCTCATTTTTTGTCTTCATTTTTGATTTCAGATTTCTGTAATCTGTACAACTGATTTTTACTGTCCTTTTTGTTGTGAGATACAGCTAATATCTGTTAGTGTTGACCTCAGTTTGTAGTGAGATCCTTTGTCTAGAGGCCTATCTGCTTACTTTGTGGCAGAAAGTGAACAGAACTGGTTTCTTCCGGGCAGGGCATTCCTGCAACTGTATTGTCTGGTTAATAGGTCTGTTTTGGCTTTCTGTGCCTTAAGTCAGTTATACCTGTTACTCAAGCTGTTGGAGAGACTGACTTACTGCCTGCTGTGATATTCAGAAAAGATAACAGTTGATTCTCATTTTTTGTCTGCATTTTTGATTTCAGATTTCTGTAATCTGTACAACTGTTTTTTTACTGTCATTTTGTTGTGAGATGGAGCTGATATCTGTTAGTATTGTCCTCAGTTTGTAGTGAGATCCTTTGTCTAGAGGCCTATCTGCTTACTTAGTGAGAGAAAGTGAACAGAACTGGTTTCACCTGGGCATGGCATTCCTGCAACTGTATTGTCTGGTTAATAGGTCTGTTTTGGCTTTCTGTGCCTTAAGTCAGTTATACCTGTTACTCAAGCTGTTGGAGAGACTGACTTACTGCCTGCTGTGATATTCAGAAAAGATAACAGTTGATTCTCTTTTTTTGTCTGCATTTTTGATTTAAGATCTCTATAATCTGTACAACTGTTTTTTTACTGTCATTGTGTTGTGAGATAGAGCTAATATCTGTTAGTGTTGACTGCAGTTTGTAGTGAGATCCTTTGTCTAGAGGCCTATCTGCTTACTTAGTAACATAAAGTGAACAGAACTGGTTTCATCTGGGCAGGGCATTCCTGCAACTGTGTTGTTTGGTTAATAGGTCTATTTTTGGCTTTCTGTGCCTTAAGTCAGTTATACCTGTTACTCAAGCTGTTGGAGAGACTGACTTACTGCCTGCTGTGATATTCAGAAAAGATAACAGTAGATTCTCATTTTTTGTCTGCATTTTTGATTTAAGATCTCTGTAATCTGTACAACTGTTTTTTACTGTCTTTTTTTGTTGTGAGATAGAGCTAATATCTGTTAGTGTTGACCTCAGTTTGTAGTGAGGTCCTTTGTCTAGAGGCCTATCTGCTTACTTAGTGACAGAAAGTGAACAGAACTGGTTTCATCTGGGCAGGGCATTCCTGCAAGTGTATTGTCTGGATAATAGGTCTGTTTTCTGGGTTATGTGTCTTAAATCAGATATACCTATTACTCATGCTGTTGGAGAGATTGACTTACTGCCTGCTGTGATATTCATAAAAGATAAGAGTTTTTCTCATTTTTCATCTGCACTTTTGATTTAATATCTCTGTAATTTATACAACATTTTTTACTGTGCTTTTTGTTGTGAGATAGAGCTAATATCTGTTAGTGTTGACCTCAGTTTGTAGTGAGATCCTTTGTCTAGAGGCCCATCTGCTTACTTAGTGAGAGAAAGTGAACAGAACTGATTTCATCTGGGGAGGGCATTCCTGCAGCTCTATTGTCTGGTTAATAGGTCTGTTTTCCGCTTTCTGTGCCTTAAGTCAGTTAAACCTGTTACTCAAGCTAGTGGAGAGACTGATTTACTGCCTGTTGTGATATTCAGAAAAGATAACAGTTGATTCTCATTTTTTGTCTTCATTTTTGATTTAAGATCTCTGTAATCCATACAACTGTTTTTTTACTGTCATTTTGTTAAGAGATAGAGCTAATATCTGTTAGTGTTGACCTCAGTTTGTAGTGAGATCCTTTGTCTAGAGGCCTATCTGCTTACTTAGTGACAGAAAGTGAACAGAACTGGTTTCATCTGGGCAGGGCATTCCTGCAAGTGTATTGTCTGGATAATAGGTCTGTTTTCTGGGTTATGTGTCTTAAATCAGATATACCTATTACTCATGCTGTTGGAGAGATTGACTTACTGCCTGCTGTGATATTCAGAAAAGATAACAGTTGTTTCTCATTTTTCATCTGCACTTTTGATTTAATATCTCTGTAATTTGTGCAACATTTTTACTGTCCTTTTTGTTGTGAGATAGAGCTAATATCTGTTAGTGTTGACCTCAGTTTGTAGTGAGATCCTTTGTCTAGAGGCTCATCTGCTTACGTAGTGAGAGAAAGTGAACAGTACTGATTTCATCTGGCGAGGGCATTCCTGCAACTGTATTGTCTGGTTAATAGGACTGTTTTCCACTTTCTGTGCCTTAAGTTAGTTATACCTGTTACTCAAACTGTTGGAGAGACTAACTTACTGCCTGCTGTGATATTCATAAAAGTTAACAGTTGATTCTCATTTTTTGTCTGCATTTTTGATTTAAGGTCTCTGTAATCCGTACAACTGTTTTTTTTACTGTCATTTTGTTGTGAGATAGAGCTAATATATGTTAGTGTTGACTGCAGTTTGTAGTGAGATTCTTTGTCTAGAGGCCTATCTGCTTACCTAGTGACTGAAAGTGAACAGAACTGGTTTCATCTGGGCAGGGCATTCCTGCAACTGTATTGTCTGGTTAATAGGTCTATTTTCGGGTTTCTGTGCCTTAAGTCAGTTATACCTGTTACGCAAGCTGTTGGAGAGACTGACTTACTGCCTGCTGTGATATTCAGAAAAGATAACAGTTGATTCTCGTTTTTGTCTGCGTTTTTGATTTAAGATCTCTGTAATCTATACAACTGTTTTTTACTGTCCTTTTTGTTGTGAGATAGAGCTAATATCTGTTAGTGTTGACCTCAGTTTGTAGTGAGATCCTTTTTCTAGAGGCCTATCTGCTTACTTAGTGACAGAATGTGAACAGAACTGGTTTCATCTGGGCAGGGCATCCCTGCAAGTGTATTGTCTGGATAATAGCTCTGTGTTCTGCGTTCTGTGCCTTAAATCAGATATACCTGTTACTCATGCTGTCGGAGAGACTGACTTACTGCCTACTGTTGAATTCAGAAAAGATAAGAGTTGATTCTCTTTTTTGTCTGCATTTTTGATTTAATATCTCTGTAATCTGTACAACTGTTTTTGCTGTCTTTTTGTTATGAAATAGAGCTAATATCTGTTAGTGTTGACCTCAGCGTGCAGTGAGATCCTTTGTCTAGAGGCCTATCTGCTTACTTAGTGAGAGAAACTGAAAAGAACTGGTTTCACCTGGGCATGGCATTCCTGCAACTGTATTGTCTGGTTAATAGGTCTGTTTTGGCTTTCTGTGCCTTAAGTCAGTTATACCTGTTACTCAAGCTGTTGGAGAGACTGACTTACTGCCTGCTGTGATATTCAGAAAAGATAACAGTTGATTCTCATTTTTTGTCTGCATTTTTGATTTCAGATTTCTGTAATCCATACAACTGTTTTTTTACTGTCATTTTGTTGTGAGATAGAGCTAATATCTGTTAGTGTTGACCTCAGTTTGTAGTGAGATCCTTTGTCTAGAGGCCTATCTGCTTACTTAGTGACAGAAAGTGAACAGAACTGGTTTCATCTGGGCAGGGCATTCCTGCAACTGTGTTGTTTGGTTAATAGGTTTTCGGCTTTCTGTGCCTTAAGTTAGTTATACCTGTTACTCAAGCTGTTGGAGAGACTAACTTACTGCCTGCTGTGATATTCAGAAAAGTTAACAGTTGATTCTCATTTTTGTCTGCATTTTTGATTTAAGGTCTCTGTAATCCGTGCATAAACTGTTTTTTTACTCGGTCCTTTTGTTGTGAGAGATAGAGCTAATATCTCTTAGTTTTGCCCTCAGTTTGTAGTGAGATCCTTTGTCTAGAGGCTATCTGCTTACTTAGTGACTGAAAGTGAACAGAACTGGTTTCATCTGGGGAGGGCATTCCTGCAAGTGTATTGTCTGGTTAAGAGGTCTATTTTCGGCTTTCTGTGCCTTAAGTCAGTTATACCTGTTACTCAAGCTGTTGGAGAGACTGACATACTGCCTGCTGTGATATTCGTAGGAAAAAGCATAAAAGTTGATTCTCATTTTTGTCTGCATTTTGATTTGAAGCATATCTCTGTAATCTGTACAACTGTTTTTTACTGTCCTTTTGTTGTGAGATAGAGCTAATATCTGTTAGTGTTGACCTCAGTTTGTAGAAAGAGTAATCCTTTTGTCTAGAGGCCCATATGCTTACTTAGTGACAGAAAGTGAACAGAACTGGTTTCTATCTGGGCAGGGCATTCCTGCAAGTGTATTGTTCTGGATAATAGGTCTGTTTTCTCATGTTCTGTGCCTTCAAATCAGATATACCTGTTACTCATGCTTGTTGGAGAGACTGACTTAGTACTGCCTACTGTGATATTCAGAAAAGATAAGAGTTATCTTTCATTTTTCACATCTGCAGTAATTCTCCTTTTGATTTAATATCTCTGTAATCTGTACAACATTTTTTACTGTCCTTTCTATTGTGAAGGATAGAGCTAATATCTGTTAGTGTTGACCTCAGCATGCAGTGAGATCCTTTGTCTAGAGTGCTTCCATCTGCTTACTTAGTGAGAGAAAGTGAACAGAACTGGTTTCATCTGGGCAGGGGTATTCCTGCAACTGTCATTGTCTGGTTAATAGGTCTGTTTTCCGCTTTCTGTGCCTTAAGTCCATTAAACCTGTTATTCAAGCTTAGTTGGAGAGACTTGACTTACTGCCTGCTGTGATATTCCAGAAAAGATAACAGTTGATTCTCATTTTTGTCTTCATTTCTTGATTTCAGATCTCTGTAATCCATATTAACTGTTTTTTACTGTCATTTTGTTGAAGAGATGGAGCTAATATCTGTTAGTGTTGACCTCAGTTTGTAGTGAGATCCTTTGTCTAGAGGCTCATTCTGCTTACTTAGTGATGTCAAAGTAGAACATGAAACTGGTTTCATCTGGGCAGGGCATTCCTGCAATTAAAAAAAAGGTCTGTTTCTTTTGTCCCTTTCAGTTACCTGAAATCAAGCTGTTACTGCTTCTGGGGAATAGAAATACTTTTTATTTGCTATTTGTTTGGATTTTTAAA
>NW_025053291.1:0-10497 GCF_019279795.1 Protopterus annectens | reverse complement strand
GGGAAGGGCCCCCAAAAAAATTTTTTTTCCATTAATGATATCATACTGGGAAAGGAGTGTCACTCATGCCATTAATGATATTATACTGAGAATGGAATACCAGTCATGCTATTAATGATATCATACTGGGAATGGAGTACCAGTCATGCCAATATTGATATCATCTGATGAATGGAGTACCACTCATGCCATTAATGATATCATAATGGGAATTGAGTGACTGTCATGAAATTAATGATATCATACTGGGAATGGAATACCACTCATGCCATTAGTGATATTATACTAGGATTGGACTACCACTCATGCCGTTAATGATATCATACTAGGAATGGAGTACCACTCATGTTGTTAATGAAATCATTCTAGGAAAGGAGCACAACTCATGCCATGAAAGATATTATAATAGAAGTGGAGTACCACTCATACCATTAATGATATCATACTGTGAATGGAGTAGTACTCATGCCATTGATTATATCGTACTGAGAATGGAGTACCAGAGATGATATTAATGAAATCATACTGGGAATGGAGTACCAATCATGTCATTAATGATATCATACAGGGAATGGAGTTCCACATATGCCATTAATGATATCATACTAGGAATGGAGTACCACTCATGCCATTAATGATATCCTACTAGGAATGGAGTACCACTCATGCCATTAATGATATCAAACTGGGAATAGGAGTACCAGTCATGCTATTAATGATATCACAATAGGAATGGAGCACCACTCATGCCGTTAATAATATCATGCTGGGAAAGGAATACCACTTATGTGATTAATGATATCAAACTGGGAATGGAGTACCAGTTATGCTGTTAATGATATCATACAAGGAATGGAGCACCATTCATGCCATTAATTATATCATACTGGGAACAGAGTACCACTCATGCCATTAATGATATCATACTATGAACAGAGTACCACTCATGCTATTAATTATATCATACTCGGAACGGAGCACCATTTATGCCATTAATGATATCATACTGGGAATGGAGTGTCACTCATGCTATTAATGACTTCATACTGGGAATGGAGTACCACTCATGCCATTAATGGTATAAAACTGGGAATGGAGTACCAGTTATGCTATTAATGATATCATACTCGGAATGGAGTACCAGTTATGCTATTAATGATATCATACTAGGAATGGAGTACCATTCATCCCATTAATGATATCATACTAGGAATGGAGTACCACTCATGCCATTAATGATATCTTTCTGGGAAAGGAGTACCAGTTATGCTATTAATGATATTATACTGGGAATGGAATACCACTCATGCCATTAATGATATTATACTAGGATTGGAGTACCACTCAAGCCATTATGATAGAATACTGGGAATGGAGTACCACTTATACTGTTACTGATATCATACTGGGAATGGAGTACCACTCATTCCATTAATGATATCATACTAGGAATGGAGCATCACTCATGCCATTAATGATATCATACTGGGAATGGAGTACCACTCATGCAATTAATTATATCATACTGGGAATGGAGTGGCAGTCCTGCTATTAATGATATCTTAATGGGAATGGAGTACCACTTATGCCATTAATGACATAATACTGGGAATGGAGTACCAGTTGTGGCATTATTAGTTTCAAAATGGGAATGGAGTACCAGTTATGCTAGTAATGATATCATACTCGCAATGGAGTACCACTCATGCTATTAATGATGTCATACTTGGAACAAAGCACCACTCATGCAATTAATGTTATCATACTAGAATGGAGCTGTGCATTATTAGTTTCATATGGGAATGGAGCACCAGTTATATTAGTACGATCAAATACTGCACGGAGCACCACTCATGCCATAAATTATATCATACTAGGAATGGAGCACCACTCATGCCATTAATGATATAATACTGGGAATGAAGTACCACTCATACCATTAATAATATACTAGGAACGGAGCACCTCTCCTGCCTTTAAAGATATCATACTGTGAATGGAGTACCACTCATGCCATAAATTATATCATAGTAGGAATGGAGTACCACGCATGCTGTTAATTATATCATACTGGGAGCGGAGTAACAGTCATGCTATTAATGATATCATACTAGGAATGGAACACCACTCATGCCATTAATGATATCATACTAGGAATGGAGTACCTTCATGCCATTAATAATATCATACTGGGAAGACAGTACCAGTTATGCTATTTATTTTATTATACAAGGAATGGAGTACCACTCATTCCTTTAATGATATCATACTGGGAATGGAGTACCAGTTATGCTGTTCATGATATCATACTGGGAATGGAGTACCACTCATGACATTAATTATGTCATACTGGGAATGGAGTACCAGTTATTCTATTAATGATATCATACTTGGAATGGAGTTCCACTCATGCCATTAATGATATCATACTGGGAATGGAGAAACAGTTATGCTGTTAATGATATACTAGGAATAGAGTACCACTCATACCATTAATTATATCATACTGGGAATGGAGTACCACACATCCCATTAATTATATCATTGTAGGAATTGAGTAACACTCATGCCATTAATAATATCATACAAGGAATGGAGTAGCAGTCATGTTATTAATTATATCATACTGGGAATGGAGTACCAGTCATGCTATTAATGATATCATACTAGGAATGGAGCACCATTCATGCCATTAATGATATCATACTGGGACTGGAGTACCAGTTACGCTGTTAATGATATCATAATAGGAATGGAGCACCACTGTTGCCATTAATGATATCATATGAGGAATGGAACACCACTCATGCCATTAATTATATCATACTGAGAATGGAGTATCAGTCATGCTATTAATGGTATTATACTGGGAATGGAGTTCAACTCATGCCATTAATGATATCAAACTTGGAACAAATCACCACTCATGCCATTTATGATATCATTCTAGGAATGGAGTACAACTTATGCCTTTAATGATATCATACTAGGAATGGAGTACCACTCATGCCATTAATGATAGCATACTAGGAATGGAGCACCACTCATGCCATTAATGATATTATACTAGGAATGGAGTACAACTTATGCCTTTAATGATATCATACTAGGAATGAAGCACCACTCATACCATTAATGATACCATACTAGGAATGGAGCACCACTCATGCCATTAATGATAGCATACTAGGAATGGAGTACCAGTAATGCCATTAATGATATCTTACTAGGAATGGAGTACCTGTCTTGCTATTAATGATACCATATTGGGAATGGAGTACTACTCATGCCATTAATGATATTGTACTGGGAACGGAGCACCACCAATGCTATTAATGATATCATACTGGCAATAAAGTACCACTCATGCCATTAATGATATCATACTGGGAATGGAGTACTGGTTATGCTATTAATGATATCATACTGGGAATGGAGTACCACTCATGCCATTAATTATATTATCGTGGAAATGGAATACTACTCATGCCATTAAAGATATCATACTGGGAATGTTGTACCAGTTATGCTATTAATGATATTATACTGGGAATGGAGTACCACCCATGCCATTAATGATATCATACTAGGAATGGAGTACCAGTATGCTATTATCGATATCATACTAGGAATCTAGTACCATTCCTCCCATTAATGATATCATACTAGGAATGGAGTACCACTAATGCTATTAATGATATCATACTGGGAATGGAGTACCAGTTATGCTATTAATAATATTATACTGGGAATGGAGTACCACTCATGTCATTAATGATATTATACTAGGATTGGAGTATCACTCATGCCATTATGATATCATACTGGGAATGGCGCACCAGTTATGCTGTTACTGATATCATACTGGGAATGGAGTACCACTCATGCCATTAATGATATCATACTAGGAATGGAGCACTACTCATGCCATTAAAGATATCATACTGGGAATGGAGTACCACTCATGCCATTAATGATATCATACTGGGAATGGAGTATCAGTCCTGCTATTAATGAGATCTTACTGAAAATTGAGTACCACTGATGCCATTAATGATATCATACTGGGTATGGAGTACCAGTTATGCTGTTAATTATATCATACTGGGAATGGAGTACCACTCATGCCATTAATGATATCATACTAGGAATAGAGCACCACTCATGCCATTAATGATATCATACTGGGAATGGAGTACCAGTCAGGCTATTAATGATATCATACTAGGAACAGAGCACAACTCATGCCATTAATGATATCATACTGGGAATGGAGTACCAGTTATTCTATTAATGATATCATACTAGGAATGGAGTACCACTCATGAAATTAATTATATCATACTGGGAATTGAGTACCAGTTATGATGTTAATGATATACTAGGAATGGAGTACCACTCATACCATTGATAATATCATACTAGGAATGGAGTGCCACTCATCCCATTAATGATATCATACTAGGATTGGAGTAACACTCATGCCATTAATAATATCATACAAGGAATGGAGTACCAGTCATGCTATTAATTATATCATACTGGGAATGGAGTACCATTCATGCTACTAATGATATAATACTAGGAATGGAGAACCACATATATTATTAATGATATCATACTGGGAATGGAGAATCAATAATACTTTTAATGATATCATCCTAGAGATGGAGTATCAAATACGCCATTAATGATATCATATTGGGAATGGAGTACCAGTTATGCTGTTAATGATACCATAATAGGAATGGAGCACGACTCATGCCATGAATGATATCATTTTAGGACTGGAGTACCAGTTATTCTATTAATGATATCATACTAGGAATGGAGTACCACTCATGCTATTAATGATATTATACTGGGAATAGAGTACCAAACATAGTATTAATGATATCATACTTGGATTGGAGTATCTCTTACGCCATTAATGACATCATACTGGGAATGGAGTACCAGTTATGCTGTTAATGATATCATAATAGGAATGGAGTACCACTCATGCCATTAATGATATCATACTAGGACTAGAGCACCACTCATGCTATTAATGATATCATACTGAGAATGGAGTACACATCATGCCATTAATTAATTCATACTGGGAATGGAGTATCACTCATGCCATTAATGATATTATACTGAGAATGGAGTTCCAGTCAAGCTATTAATGATATTATACTGGGAATTGAGTACCAGTCATGCCATTATTTATATGATATGAGGAATGGAGTGCCACTCATGCCATTAATGATGTCATAATGGGAATTGAGTAATTGTCATGACATCAATGATATCATACTGGGAATGGAATACCACTCATGCCATTAGTGATATTATACTAGGATTGGAGTACCACTCATGCCGGTAATGACATCATACTAGGAACAAAGCACCACTTATGCCATTAATGCTATCAGGCTGAGAATAGAGGACCACTCATGCCATTGAATATGTCATACTAGGAGCAAAGCACCACTCATGCCATTAATGATATACTAGGAATGGAGTACCACTCATGCCGTTAATGAAATCATACTAGGAAAGGAGCACCACTCATGCCATTAAAGATATCATAATGGGAGTGGAGTACCACTCATGCCATTAATGATATCATACTGGGAATGGAGTAACACTCATGCCATTAATTATATCATACTGAGAATGGAGTACCAGATATGATATTAATGATATCATACTGGGAATGGAGTACAACTCATGTTATTAATGATATCATACAGGGAATGGAGTACCACTTATGCCATTAATGATATCATACTAGGACTGGAGTACCACTCATGCCATTAATGATATCCTAATAGGAATGGCGTACCACTCATGCCATTAATGATATCAAACTGGGAATGGAGTACCAGTCATGCTATTAATGATATAATAATAGGAATGGAGCGCCACTCATGCAGTTAATAATATCATACTGGGAATGGAGTACCACTCATGCTATTAATGATATTGTATTCGGAAAGGAGCACCATTGATGACATTAATGATATCATACTGGGAATGGAGTACCACACATGCCATTAATGATATCATACTAGGAATGAAGCACCACTCATGCCATGAAATGATATCATACTATGAATGGATTACCGGGTATGCTATTAATGATATCATACTGGGAATGGAGTACCACTCATGCCATTAATGATATCATACTGGGAATGGAGTACCAGTTATGCTGTTAATGATATTATGCTGGTAATGGAGTACCACCCATGCCATTAATGATATCATACTAGGAATGGAGTACCAGTATGGTATTAATGATATCATACTATGAATGGAGTATCACTCATGTCGTTAATGATATCAAACTGGGAATGGAGTACCAGTTATGCTATTAATGATATTATACTGGGAATGGAATACCACTCATGCCATTAATGATATTATACTAGGATAGGAGTACCACTCATGCCATTATGATATCATACTGGGGATGGAGTACCAGTTATGCTGCTACTGGTATCATACTGGAAATGGAGTACCACTCATGCCATTAATGATATCATACTAAGAATGGAACACCACTCATGCCATTAATGATATCATACTGGGAATGGAGTACCACTCATGCAATTAATGATATCATACTGGGAATGGAGTACCAGTCCTGCTATTAATGATATCTTACTGGGAATGGAGTACCACTTATGCCATTAATGATATAAGAATGGGAATGGAGTATCAGTCATGCTAGTATTGATATCATACTAAGAAATGAGCACCACTCATGCCATTAATGATATCATGCTGAGAAAGGAGCACCACTGATGCCATTAATGATATCATACTGCAAATGGTTTACCAGTTATGCTATTAATAATATCATACTGGGAATGGCATACTACTCGTGCCATTAATGATATCATAGTGGGAATGGAGTGCCACTCATGCCATTAATGATATCATACTGGGAATGAGGTACCACTTATGCTATTAATGATATATACTTGGACTGGAGTACCACTCATGCCATTAATGATATCATACTGGTAATGGAGTACCAGTTAGGCTATTAATGATTTCATACTAAAAGTGGAGTACCACTCATGGCATGAATGATATCATACTGGCAATGGAGTACTAGTTATGCGATTAATGTTATCATACTAGGAATGGAGCATTATTCATGCCATTAATTATATCATACAGGGAACAGTGTACCACTCATGCCATTATTGATATCATACTGGGAATGGTGTAGCACTCATGCCATTAATGATATCATGCTTGGAATGGAGTGTCACACATGCCATTAATGATATCATGCTTGGAATGGAGTGTCACTCATGCCATTAATGATATCATACTAAGAATGGAGAACCACTCATGCCATTAATGATATCATACTGGGAATGGAGTACCTCCCATGCCATTAATGATATCATACTGGGAATGGAGTGTTACTCATGCCATTAATGATATCATACTAGGAATGGTGTACCACTCATGTCAGTAATGGTTTCAAACTGGGAATGGAGTACAAGTTATGCTAGTAAAGATATCATACTAGGAATGAAGTACCACTCATGCTGTTAATGATATCATACTAAGAATGGAGCACCACTCATGCCATTAATTATATCATACTAAGAATGGAACACCACTCATGTCATTAATTATATCATACAAGGAATGGAGTACCACTTATGTGATTAATGATATCAGACTGGGAATGAAGTACCACTCATACCATTAATGATATACTAGGAAAAGAGCACCACTCATGCCATTAATGATATCATACTGGGAATAGAGTACCACTCATGCCATAAATTATATCATGGTAGGAATGGAGTACCTCGCATGCCATTAATGATATCATACTGGGAGCAGAGTACTAGCCATGCTGTTAATGATATCATACTAGGAACGGAGCACCACTCATGCCATTAATGATATCATACTAGGAATGGAGTACTTTCATGCCATTAATGATATCATACTTGGAAGAGAGCATCACTCATGCCCTTAATGATGTCACACTGGGAATAGAGTAACAGTTATTTTATTAATGATATCATACTAGGAATCTAGTACCACACATGCCATTAATGATATCATACTGGTAATGGAGTACCAGTTATTCTATTTATTTTATTATACTAAGAATGGAGTACCACTCATGCCTTTAATGATATCATACTGGGAATTGAGTACCAGTTATGCTGTTATTGAAATCATACTGGGAATGGAGTACCACTCATGACATTAATGATATCATACTGGGAATGGAGAACCAGTTATGCTGTTAATGATATCATACTAGGAATGGAGTACCACTCATACCATTAATGATATCATACTGGGAATGGAGTACCAGTCATCCCATTAATTATATCATTCTAGGAATGGAGTAACACTCATGCCATTCATAATATACAAGGAATGGAGTAAAAGTCATGTTATTATTTATATCATACTAGGAATGGAGCACCAGTCATGCTATTAATGATATAATACTAGAAAGGGAGTACCACTTATACTATTAATGATATCATACTAGGAATGAAGCACCATTCATGCCATTAATTATATCATACTGGGAAAGGAGTACCAGTAATACTATTAATGATATCATACTAGGAATGGAGTACCACTTATGCCATTAATGATATCATACCGGGAATGGAGTACCAGTTACGCTGTTAATGATATCATAAAAGGATTTGAGTACCACTCATGCCATTAATGATATCATACGAGGAATGGAACACCACAAATGCCATTTATGATATCATACTGAGAATGGAGTACCAGTCATGCCATTAATGATATTATACTAGGATAGGAGTACCACTCATGCCATTATGATATCATACTGGGGATGAAGTACCAGTTATACTGTTACTGGTATCATACTGGGAATGGAGTACCACTCATGCCATTAATGATATCATACTAAGAATGGAACACCACTCATGCCATTAATGATATCATACTGGGAATGGAGTACCACTCATGCAATTAATGATATCATACTGGGAATGGAGTACCACTCATGCAATTAATGATATCTTACTGGGAATGGAGTACCACTTATGCCACTAATGATATAACAATGGGAATGGAGTATCAGTCATGCTATTATTGATATCATACTAAGGAATGAGCATCACTCATGCCATTAATGATATCATACTGGGAATGAAGTACCAGTCAAGTCATTAATGATATTATGCTGGGAAAGGAGCACCACTCATGCCATTAATGATATACTGGGAATGGTTTAACTGTTATGCTATTAATAATATCATACTGGGAATGGAGTACTACTCATGCCATTAATGATATCATAGTGGGAATGGAGTGCCACTCATGCCATTAATGATATCATACTGGGAATGAAGTACCACTTATGCTATTAATGATATCATACTGGGAATGGAGTAGCACTCATGCCATTAATGATATCATACTTGGAATGGAGTGTCACTCATGCCATTAATGATATCATACTAGGAATGGAGTACCACTCATGCCATTAATGATATCATACTGGGAATGGAGAAACCAGTTATGCTATAAATTATATCATACTAGGAATGGAGTGTCACTCATGCCATTAATGATATCATACTAGGAATGGAGTACCACTCATGCCATTAATGGTTTCAAACTGGGAATACAGTACCAGTTATGCTAGTAATGATATCATACTAGGAATGAAGTACCACTCATGCTATTAATGATGTCATACTTGGAACAAAGCACCATGCATGCCATTAATGATATCATACTATGAATTGAGCACCACTCATGCCATTAATGATATAATACTGGGAATGAAGTGCCAATCATACCATTAATGATATACTAGGAACGGAGCACCACTCATGCCATTAAAGATATCATACTGGGAATGGAGTACCACTCATGCCATAAATGATATTGTAGTAGGAATGGAGAACCATGCATGCCATTAATGATATCATACTGGGAGCAGAGTACCAGTCATGCTATTAATGATATCATACTAGGAACGGAGCACCACTCATACCATTAATGATATCATACTAGGAATGGAGTACCTTCATGCCATTAATGATATCATACTGTGAATAGAGTACCAGTTATTCTATTAATGATATCATACAAGGAATCTAGTACCACTCATGCCGTTAATGATATCATACTGGGAATGGAGTACCAGTTATTCTATTTATTTTATTATACTAAGAATGGAGTGCCACTCATGTCTTTAATGATATCATACTGGGAATGGAGTACCAGTTATGCTGTTAATGATATCATACTGGGAATGGAGTACCACTCATGACATTAATGATATCATACTGGGAATGGAGTACCAGTCATCCAATTAATGATATCATTCTAGGAATGGAGTACCATTCATGCTATTAATGATATAATACTAGGAATGGAGTACCATTTATACTATTAATGATATCATACTAGGAATGGAGCACCATTCATTCCATTAATGATATAAAATAAATTTAAAAGTTA
>NW_025053290.1:0-9636 GCF_019279795.1 Protopterus annectens | reverse complement strand
AGAGTGTGAGAAAGAGTTATGAATCCACCAATAAAGTAGTAATAACCCTGAATAAAGTATACTGCAGTCAGTACAGAATGAAATGAATGTGACAAGCAGAACCAAACTGCAAATGTGTTTAAAATGTTGCTGCAGCTGGAATGTGTATCCCAAAATCTGGATATGTTGCTCTCAGTCTGCAATATGCAGATAGTATGATTGTCTGAAATACCAAACATCCACAGTTGTCTATAGCTATATAAAGCAAATGTAGCAGGATGATGTAGCTGAACAAAGCCAGATATGAAGCTGTATGAATAACAATAAAATGTATATTGATGTAGCAGTAACAGTCCTATCACCAACTTGAAGTAGTTATCACATAGGAAACTGTAGGTAGAACAGTAGTGTGTATATATCTGCAGCTATTAGAAATGTACAGCATATGTATTGGTATTTGAAGGTGTTAATTATATTTTCTTCACTCTACCCTATAACCACATATAATCCATTCCACGTGAAATTGGTATGTGCAATCACAATTAACACCCCTGGACATTTGTCCTGTTGGGTGATACATATTTGCATGTACGTTGATGCATCTGCCCTGTTCATACATCCAAACCTGATGGCCTGTTGCCATCAATCAACCCTGCATGTTGTTGGACTGTGTATTGCTGTTCAAATTATGCATGTGTTATGCTCGCTGTTCAATGGTGTGGAATATTCGTGTTTATTAATGGAAATACTAATGCATGCTGTTACAACTAATTGCGAATGGTATTGTATGTTACTAACCCAAACTGTCATGACATAATGCAAAACATAGGACGACAGGGAAGGCGGTGGGTTCAGTGACCACCTCTCCCACCTCAGCTGGCAAGTGCACTGGCACTAGTGCTCAGTCTGACCCTCCTCCGGGTGGCCCCAGCCACCTGTGGGTGGAAGCGCTGCAGGATGGTGGGGCCCGGCCTCTTCTGCAAGTGTGGCCGGAGGAGAACCACCACTCACCTCCAGTAGGTGTCCGGACTGTGGTGAGGAGATCCAGGAATTCGTTCTTGGGCCCCTCACGCCAGCTTGAGGCACAGGTGGCACAACTTACGTGGCATGCCTGTTGCCCGGCCCACACAGCCCTCTGTGCAGCACAGCCCTCCCCGCCCTGGCAGTGAAGGAACAGTGGGCAGGCTGCCCATGGTGGGGATATCAGTCCACTGTTGCCATCTGTGGCCTATGGCCTGGATATCCAAACATCCATCCCGTCAATTGTGTAACCTCTACACGTGTCATACAATGCTCCTGTATGCATCTTTGGTTTGTCTTGTTCAGCTGACCTACTCCAACCTACCTCCCAGCTATACCGACTTCCTTTACCTGACATACCACCACCTGAAAAAAAAAAGTGGCACCTGTACCACAAAAAATTACTACCCATACATAGCTGCCCATTCATTATTACGTCTGCTGACATGGAAACCATCAATTACAATTGGCTGTACAACAAGTATTATTGTTGTCCTGACACCTCTCCTCAGGGGTGGAAGGTTTCCAAAATGTCACACACCAAATTACAAACATACGCACAGCTGTTAAGCGATGAAGAAATGAACTATGGGCCTTACCTATATCCCTCCCGGTAAACCCAAGCTTGTTTCCCTGTAATGTCTTACTCCTCTTTGTCACCCCTTTTCACCACTTTCTCCTGTCTCCCCATTTTCATTTCTTTCAAAGAAAATAGCGCGGGTGTGCAATCTGTGAGTACCAAAGGCTGCCAGTCGGGTGCGGAGCCGAAACGCCCAGTGCGCAGGGGAGCTCCGCACAAACCACAGTGCTAACCTGGTTACAACTGCTTAAAGTGTCCTTTAGTCACTTGATTGACAGGTCCTGTAGTCACGTCTGAGTAAATAATTTTCACTGTCGTCCCGAACTCCAGGGCCTTGAAACAGTAGTCTGCATGACTTACCACTAAGCCATGACTGCAGTTATACAAGAGCATTGAAGCAATAAATATATCATGTAATAGTAGGGAATGAATGTAAAGGAATATAGGATGTGTGAAAATACACAAAGTATGTCATGTATATTACCGTCAAATCCAGTGGATTTCATAATAGTAGTGTGTGAACAGAAACACATGCTGAAGTGGTAGCTAGTAGGTAATAACGTCAGTTATATTGATATATAAATATATATATATGTATATATATATATATATATATATATATATATATATATATATATAGTTGTAGGTGTCAGTGTACATTCAAACTTAGTACAGGAAACAGGAGAGATGAATGGAGAAATGTGAATCTACAACACAGCCTGAATCATGAGAGAGATACTAACCTTTACACTCACAGAACAGTGTCCACAGCATACCAGCATGGCCCCCGCCCTTACAATCTGAAAGGGTAACACCTATCTCACATACACTTTTATAGCACTGTCCTGAAATCACAGTGAGAACTGCAATCAGTACACAACTGGCTACATGCTATTAGTAAATGCTGGCTTACAATTGGTGCAGAGGCCATCACATGGACTTATGCAGATACCTACAAAAGCATCCTGTACTCCCACTCCACACATGCAATACTTTCATTGCACCGTCTGGAGGCAGAGAGAGAGAGAGAGAGAGAAAAAAGAAAAAAAGAAAATAAGAACACAAACAAAAACACACATAAGACAAACTAAGTTGAAGCTGTCATCAGTGTCATTATCAAGCTGGGCTAGCAGCAGCAGAGGCTATAGTAACGGTAACGTAACCAGCTGCAACAAACAGAGGTAATGTAAAGTAACAAGTTAATAGTCTACATACTGTGAACCCTCCATATGTGTTATTGGTCTGTAACTATATGTATGTCTATGTGATAAGTTGTGTGCATGTAGTTTCACCCAAAGGGGATGACTATACATTACATGTCATTCAGTGTTAGGTCATGATTCTGGCACCAGTTGTCCATTTCAGTGAGGCCTGTCTGTAGGATGTGTGTGTCAGCTGGTGTAATGACTATGGCGCTTACTTTGCAGCCATCTGGGAACCTTGTCATCCACAACCCGCACATGTTTGCTGTCACATCTGAGAAGTGAATGCCAAACAAGAGGGGTCCTAGGACAGAGCCCTGTGGGATACCACATGTGACTGGCTTTGAGTCTGACATGGCTCCCGCAATATTGATCTTATGGATTCTGTTGTTCAACCAGTGTGCAACCCATCATGTGACATATGTAGTAACATGTAAGCTGATGAGCTTGTCTATGATGCCTGAGTGGAGTACTGTGTTGAAGGCCTTAGGCAAGTCCAGGTAGGCTGTATGGACTGCTTTGCCCTCATCAATGGCTGTAGTGACTGTTTTGAAAAGGTCAACCAGGTTCAAAAGGCAGGATCAGCGCATCACAAAGGCAAACTGGGTGGGATCAAGTGTCTGCAGGTACCCAATATCGCTGTATATGAGTCCCATAATGAATCATTCCATAGCTTTGCAGACCAGGCTGGTTAAGCTTGTGGGGCGGTAGTTCCCAGGGTCAGTAGAGGTGCCTCCTTAGTGGAGTGGGACCACTGTTGCTGTATGCCAGTGTTCAGGTACATATCCCGTAGTAAGGCCAAGGTTAAATATCAGTTTTATATGCGGTTGTATCTCCTCTTGGAGTTCACATAGCACACATCCAGGGATACCATCAGGTCACATTGATGCTGTGTGTTCTGCTTTGCTGAGGGCAGCCCTCACCTGGACATCTGAGATGATAGGGAAGTTACATTCAGCTGTGATAAGTATTTGTAAGTGTGGGGGTGATGGAGGTGGGATATTTGCACTGAACCTGTCTGCCAGAATGTTGCCAATATCTGTGGGTTCAGTGAATGTTAAGTAGGTGTGTAGTAACTCAGAGCATATCTGAGGCTTTTGGTCCATATGTCTAACAAAACTGAAGAAGGCCTTGTGGTTATCTATAGTGTCCATGGCCATTTCCCTCACAGAGTTGGCCGTGGATGTTGTTATGAGAGACCCTAGCTTATTACCAGTGCCAACCACAGATGCCTTCCCTTTATGTGAATCTGCTCTGTCCTGCAGTAGCCTCCTTCTATCATTATACAATTTGCCTTTGGCTGGGGTCCACCAGACAGGATGCTTAACCTTTGTGCATAGGGTCTGGGTTAGAAATGTGTGTGCATGTTCCATGCATTCTTTGGGATGTCCGTGGGAAGCATTCGCAAAGGGGTCAGCATTGTGGGTTGTGGCTTCCACTGGCCCAGTGGGCTGCATGGATACCATGTCAGTCCTAACAAGTGAAAATCTGTCTATTCACATATATATCAAAGTAGTCTACTGTGCAGGTGGTGGTGGTGGGATATGTATATCCAGGCTGATTAATTTGTGTCCAGATCACACTAGTGGATGGCGTTCCACATACAGTACCTTGGTATGAACCCCCAGAGTGAGGTTGTGCATTGGACCTGTCTCAATGTGCTGACCGATGGGGCTTGCTACTCTGTTGTATGGAATGTGGCAGGTATTGTTGCACAGGTGTTGGCTGAGCACTGATATCTGGCCATGTACATGTGTATCCACCAAGAGACACACACGTGCTACATATGGGAGTAGTAGTATATCACTACTGTTGAGTATCATGTATAGTATGTGTGCCATATATTGCTGACATAGTTTGCTGATATCCTGTTTGTGTTCTCTTTCAGGGACATGGTGCATCAGCGTAATCCTGCCTACTCTGCTGCAGAAGATGAAGAGATACACCAGAGCCTGGTGCGGGATTATGACATGCTGTTTTCCCGCACCAGCCAGAATCAGCAGGAAAGTGCTGCACTGTGGCAAGACCTCGTCCGTAGGGTAAATGACACTGGCATGCATAATAGGACATATGAGCAGGTACGACATCACTGCAGTGATTTAATCAGAAATGTCCATCAGCGTGCGTCGGATATCCACAGGCAACAGGTCGCCACAGGAGGTGGGGTGCGCACACATCCCCCCCTCACCAGACTGGAGGGGCTACTCCTAAATGTTGTGGCTCCAGCCCAGGAACATCAACAGCAACACACCTGCATAATGATGGAGGCTGGATCCACATAGCAACACGACAAGGAGTGTGCAGGTAATATGCCATATGTACACTTGACTGTTCTGTACACTGTTAGTTTATGCATGTGTAAGGTGTGTCCTTGGTATGTAGCTGTCAACATAGTATGTAATTGTGCAGGTGTGATATTGCCAATATCAGCAGCTGACATGTGAAAGGCAACTGGTGTACTACTGAACTGTATCATACACAGTATCAATGGCACAGTTGTGCCCACTGACATTAATCCCCTCATTTCTGCAGGTCCCTCCAGTGTTACAGCAAGGCAGCCCATCCATGCTGGTGAGTGTGTTTTAACAATACCTATAATAGTCCTGATAGTGCTAGTAATAATAGTGTAACTCAGTAGTGCTCTGTGTGTATACTGCGGGGTGTGCATGTTTGCCTGTGTGTGTGTGTCCATGTGTGCATGTGCATGTGTGCATGTTTGCATGTGTGCCTGTGTCCATGTGTGCATGTGTGCATGTGTGCCTGTGTCCATGTGTGCATGTGTGCATGTGTCCATGTGTGCACGTGTCCACGTGTGCACATGTCCACGTGTGCATGTGTGCCTGTGTCCACGTGTGCATGTGTGCATGTGTGCCTGTGTCCATGTGTGCATGTGTGCATGTGTCCACGTGTGCATGTGTGCATTAGTGCATCACTGGTAACATTGTGTAGACATTGTAAACTGTGTTTCCTGTCTTCCTCCCACAGGTTCTGGTGCTGCTCTGGTGTCCTGCAGCAGGGAACCTGAATCTGGTGCCACAGGTACTGATAATGATGATATCTGTGTAATGGCACAGGAAGGTGTGTCAGGGTCTGTCATTGGTCAGCCAGTTGACAGTACACAGCTGTCAACCCCATCATTGCGCACAGTCATCCTGCAAGTACATCCTATGTCACCATTGTCCCTAGGTGATGGACAGGATACAGTGGGCATTGACCAGGGTAATGTGGTATCTGTGGCACATGCTTTCCCACACAGCAGCCATGGGCAGGGTCCTGAGATGGTACCACACAGACAGTTGCCCGTGGGTTCTCGTGGGAGCATCCGTGGGCGTACTGCCTCTGGCAGACGTGCCCAAAGAGGTCTGTCAACCTCAGCTATGTTTCGGGCTGTCATGCAGGCATAGTCACGTATGGAAAGGTACACCAGACAGGGTCTGAGGGAGCTGAGAGCATGTCGCACATCTATGACTGACAGCATGCGTGACATCGCGGATGCTATCCGTAATTTCACTGATGTCATAGACAGACGTTGTGGGGACATATTACAGCAGTTCCACAACCACATGTCCATGAGCCCGGGCAATGGTGGACAGTTGCAGCATCGACGTGGCCGTATGCCAGCAACAGCAACAGCTGGCAGTCGGCACGGATGATAACAGGCCCACGGATGCCCCCATAGTGCCAGCAGCAGCCCCAGCAATGCTGGGTCTGTGCTGTCATCAGACCGCCCCAGGAGACCACGTGCACGTGGCTCTGAACAGTCCCAACAGGGACCTGTGTCCAGTCAACAAACTCCCGCTTCTGATGACAGTACCCAGTCTGGCTTAGTACTGGATACGGTCCGTAGCACCCTTGCCAGTCACAGGTACCGTGTCCATGCCCACAGACACTGATCTGTATGACCTGCCAGGTGCAGTCTGTGGCTATCCACAAACTCCAGTATATGGCAGCCATGAGGTGGAACTGTGTGCATGCATATACACAAGTGAAATGTTAACACGTAGGGCTACCACATACATGCACACACTGCACCAATAGTGCCCCAGCCTGTACTGTTGTCCCTCACCAACACACATACACATACATGTCAATTGGTGGTATCAGTGGCAGACTCTGGCATACCTAATTCACATCCTGTGCATATGATGAAACTGTGCCACCTCCTGCAATCTCCAACATCAGTGCAGGAACAGGGAAACATGTTGCTGATGCACAGGGTGACTACATGGAAGTGTATTACTAATATCATGTTGGTAACAGTACAGTGTGCTGATATGAGTGTGTGTATATCCCAGCATGCCTGATGCAGTAACTGTATGACTGTCCTGAATTGTTATCTACACCCATAGTAAGTACCATAGTGTAACAGCTGCACATTATTGCATACCGGTGGTAAGGATGTCAACAGATAGCCACATACATAGGTAGCACAGGGGAGAAGCTAATGTAAGTAGTGATACGCAATAATGGACATGTACACTAATGGTGGCATGTTGCCCACAACGACTATGCAATGTGGATGTTTGCGCATGTTGATATGTGTGCAGTACCAATTTAATTCAAATTACAATTAAATATGACATAATATCAGTTCTACCATGGATATCTGAGCTGTGCATTCCTGGGTACATGTTGATAGTGCCTGCATATTTGCACTGTTAACTACTGGAAGTGTTACCGTTTCTTTGTTGTACAATGGACTACTTCCAGCCCTGCTTACTGTAGCTTTGTTTGCATGCATGTTTGCTTGAGGTTCCCTGGGACACTGATTCCACCTGCAATGCAGATTTACAGAGCTTCTGTGGATTCCTAGTGACATCTGCATAGCGTACTATACGTATGTCAATTCTCCACCTGACAGAACGTCACTGTCTGTCCTGTTCGCATGTACATTGCCTGTGACACATTGCATATGACTTAACTGGCATTTACCCACGTGTGCAGTCATATATGCCAGTGCTATGAAATCAGCAGCAGTACACCCACACATACTCACCTTCAGTATGTTGTTCCCCATTGGCCCTATGTGTTGGTAATCACCATGGCAATCACACTACTATGGTAGCATGTGCAAAGGTAACCTGTGTATCACCTCTATGGTCCAGTTGTGGTTTATGTGAGTCATGTGGCAATGTCACAGCTGCCACATGTATGCAGTCAACCCTCTCCCCTGGCCAGGAACGTACAACACATGTGTGAGATGCCACCACATAGCCAATCTGGGGACTGAGCACTCTGAACCCAGTACTGCCATACCCTGTCAGTTGGCATGACATACTACAGTGACTAAAATACCAGTCTGACATAGACCCACACTGACAGCAATCCGAACACACTGGGGCATACTTGGAGACTCAGAATAGCATCCTGCCTGAGCATCACACACCTCCGCAGCTGGCACACAGGCATACGTTAAGTCGGAACAGAGCACATGCCACACATGGCACACACACATCCCGTGTGCCACACACTCACAGCCTGTAGGGCTACACAACACACCTGCTACAGATGTGTCAGGTAACTCTCTTGGCCGCTGCAGTGGGGTCCCACTCAACAGGCTGTACATGGTGAAGGTCACAGTGATAGGCCCATGGGGCACTATGGTCCATCACAAAACACATGCATACAGGTCAGTCAGAGGCATGGACACATATGACTCAGTCATTGTCCATGCCACTATGGATGACCTGAGATGTACCTCCCTGGACTACATGATAGGGAACATAGAACGGCTCTCTCAGCATATGGCATGGGCCAGTATGAGCCTGACCTTGGTTGCCATCATACCCTCACCAGGTATGCTACCACAATATGTAGGGAGGGTGTTCTATGTTTACATTCTGCTCAATCTCCAATGCCATTCATAGGATATCCAATGGCTGTCAATGTGTGCTTACATGCTAGGGAAGCACAATTATTTGTGAGGGGCAGCTTGCACGTGACACCCATGGGCCATTGTATATTGGCGAAGCCCCTTGATACACACATAGTGCCTTTTGCTGCAGGACACGGATTACATAGCCACCTCCGTGGGTATCACATGGGATAGGACACTAACAGTAATGCTACACAACACCAGCAGTGTACACCGCAAGATGCATGCACTGGACACTGTCCTCAGCACGGTAAACTGCAATATCTGTGCAGTAACAGATTCCTGATTCATGGCTCACAGGTGCAACCCATCACTGCCAGGTTATACCTCATACCATGCCTGTCGTCCCCTACACATGTAACACACATGAACAGGGGGGTGGTATCTCAAGGCACCACAGATACACACACCTCCAGGTTGTTGGCACAGCACAAAGCATCAGGGCCTATCCATGAGCAGCTAACAGTGTGTTGGACTGCCTTCTGGTTCATAGCCTGGCACACACAACCCTCCCATACACAGGAAACCCACCTGTCCTCCCTAACAACACTGGGAATATGACAGTCTCTAGATATGTCTTTATATGGCTGGACTGCATCCAGCCGAACATTGTGTGTGAGCATTACTGTAGCTACAACACACTAGCTGAAAGGTTCCCAGCATGTAGTCACTGAATTGCAGTGGAACAACATGTTACCACTCCCACAACAGGTGGGAACATGCAGCACCTGTTCATCAACTACATGTAGACTATATGGCCCAGACCAGATGTGTATCCCCTGCTGTTAGGATTATGCCATATACAACTCACACTGTACATGCACATACCATGCCCCTGCACAGTAAGACACAGTCATAATGTTATGCATTGCAAATACCATTTATCCACTTGAGGCACGTGTCAGACATGGTAACTACTGAAGGTCACAGGTATATAGTATGTGTAACACATGTGTCAGCCATTTGTTTACATCATGTAT
>NW_025053289.1:0-10971 GCF_019279795.1 Protopterus annectens | reverse complement strand
CGTTCTTATTTTAATTGTCTCGCCATGTTAAACCCATATAGCATAGCGAAACAGTAGAAAAAAGCAACGGAGATCTTGCTTTCTCACAGCTTTTTGCCACAGCTCTGATGTACCGCGCAGGCGCAGTAATATCAGAACTGCCGCTGATGCCAGACATCTGCGGAAGGGCAGTAAACAGGTGACATATTATAGCGCCATTATTTAAGAAAAGTAATAGTTTATTTTCTCAAATAATGTCATGAGATAATAGCACATCCATTTCTGGTGTAATGCTGTTATTTCACTTCCATGGTTGGCTTTAGCTTATCCTCGGCTTTGCCCTCGGGACCAAACCACGCCAACCGTGGGTAAATCCAGCATTACCCACACCCAGGCGTGGGTTATTGCTATATTATTCAACCTTGAGGTTAATTCACCTCAAAAATTCCACAGTCTCAGACAAAGAAACATAACCCTCTGTTTCATTAAATTGGAATTCAGCTAAATGTAATCAATAAATCCTGTTCTGATTAAACTCACATCAGCGAAATACATGCATCCTGATGCTCTTGTACACAATTATATCCAGCAGATACTTCATCCTGCCAGCTTAGATAAATTTCATAGACTTTACAGACGTTTATTAGACTATAACATTTCACACTTTTAGAAGAAAACAGGAAAAAATATGACATTTCTCTGCTCCTGTTATGGTCTCAAATGCTTGAC
Organism: Protopterus annectens; assembly: GCF_019279795.1. NCBI lineage: Eukaryota > Metazoa > Chordata > Ceratodontiformes > Protopteridae > Protopterus > Protopterus annectens. The sequence goes on along the minus strand of NW_025053289.1, from coordinate 10,263 downwards.
TCTCTTTTTCAGTAGTTACTTAAACAAGTGCTTTCAACCAGATGATTTTCAGGCATTGGATTATAAATCTTTACAGCAAAAGTAAGAATGTTAATATTAAAGGCATAATCATTTCTTTCTGTTCTTTTTTTTTTTTTTTTTGTACTTTAGTAAGTCCATAGTTTGAGGCCAGATACTCCTCAGGTTATTTCCCACCTCATACACTTTACATCAATGGTCTGTTGGCTCTAAGCCCATGGCCCATAATGCCACATGATACATAATGTTTTGACATTTCACTTTGTCTTGACTCTGGTACATACCTCTCAGCTGTCCAGATTTTTGTCTCATATTTTTGGTCTGTTCCTTGTAAAACTTGTGGTTTTCTGGCAAATCACTGAGACTTGAGGTCAGTAACTTATGACATACTTTTGAACTTCAGACTTCATATCCTTCAGAATATATGTGCTAACACAAATCCTGTAATTCTAGCAACTTTCTTAGTTTATAAGAACAATATTTAAAATTTATCTCTATTTTTGGACCTTTTTCCCCATTGTTGTAATAGGTTTTGTCCAGATTTATTCTGGTAAAATCCTGAAAGGTGTACTCCTGCATGATAAGTGTTTGCAGTCTAAAGTACTGCATTAGTAAACCATCTGAGGTCATCGTAATTGCAAGTGGCAAGCAGGGAAGAATAACAGCAATACATTTCTTAATCTTGCTAAACTCTGTAAATCAGAAGTCGGTATGCAGTGTTTTGTGAAATTATATAAACTGCTCATTAATGATGGAGTCATTTTGAAGAAAATGCTTTGCTTGCTTCTTGCATAGTTTGATAAGGCGGTAAGAATAAACAGAGAAAAAGATAAAAGATAAAAGACTTCTGACTGCTATATCATTCCATCTGTTCATTACCATTTCTTGTGTCTTTCCTGCTGGTGTTATGAATATTTGGTTTTGTATTTTGAACTACCCTCGTCTGGCTATTACTGTATTAGTCGATGTAATGTTTTGGTTCCTTTTAACATGTGTGAGCATGACTGTTCTCAGGGAAGCATTCTTGTACATACTTTATTTATGTGTTATCTAGGTATGCTGAAATACAAGGGTCAGCATTTAACTGACAAAACAGTGTTTCCAAATCAGTGCCTGCACATGTAGAGAGAATCATATTGAGCACAAAGGCACTTTTGATCTGTACTGATTGCCAGTAAAATTACTGTTTCTTAATTACTTTCTTAAGATTTGCATACACAAGGCATGATTTGTCAAAGTCTGGCATGAGAAATAGTTTCCTTTTTCTGAAAGAACATTATTTTACATATTTCATTTGCTCTACAGCTAAAGGCAAAAGAAAAAAAAAAACTTGGTGCAAAACACTGAGTGGAATTTACCCTGAAAAGGGCACTGAGTAAGAACAAAGGAAGATCTAACATGAACAAACAAACACAAGATCAACTAAGGACTGTGTGCTTTATTCTGAATGATGTTAGGAGCTAACTGCCTTACACTAGACTAAGTGTTACTTAACACAATCTGTTATTACTCCCCATATCCTGCTGCACTTATGTTTTTCTTTTTGTAATTATTTACAAGTGTGAAACTGGAGTAGATGATGATTTAGTCAGCAGTATGGAAAAATACACACTACAAAGAACACCCTAAATAACAGAAGTAACAATTTTGTTCAGCAGTCCAAGTAGGCCTTACTTGCCATTGCACTATCTGGGGACCTTTCAGATTGCCAGGCATAGTGTGTTTGAATGGTGTTTAGTCAAAGTATGATGATCGAATAAAGCTTTCTGTGAATTTTGAATTTGCACTTTTCCTCACTGTTGTGTGACCTTTGGGATGGTATATGTAAGTAGAGGAGATGGGGTCTCCCCCACATGAACTGGTGTGCAAAAAGCCCTGTTTTGTAATTTCTGAAAGTGGTTTGGCATTTTTTCTACAGAACTGCATTTGATTAAAATACATTTAGTAGATTGATATGTAAGCCTCTGCAGGTGCTGAGAAGAGTACTCTTGTAGTACAAATGTCATCATTATTCTGTCTAAATATAGTTAATATCAATTATGGCAGGTATCACATCTACGAGTGCTGTTCGATCAATAATGATATGGTGTGTTTGGATGCAGCTGTGTCTGGCAGCAAGTACAAATGTCATTATTATTCTGTCTAAACATAGTTAATATCGATTATGGCAGGTATCATGCCTTCAAGTGCTGTTTGATCAATCCTGATATGGTGTGTGTGGATGCAGCCATGTCTGGCAGCTAGTACAAATATCATTATTATTCTGTCTAAACATAATTAATATCAATTATGGCAGGTATCATAGCTTCAAGTGCTGTTTGATTAAGCCTGACATGGTGTATGTGGATGCAGCTGTGTCTGACAGCTGTTATATGTTGCCGTTTTCATCTCTGGGAAGCTGCACGTTCCCTTGAACAACTTTGTCAATTTGATGTCTTGTATAAAATATTAGATTACATTGATATTAACTATATTTAGACAATAATAATGACATATAATATTGCTTATTTCAATTACAAATATTCTTCATATGATAATTCAATTTATGAAGCTCAGATGTTATGGATTGCAAAGGTATGAGTGATAATCTGATGGATTTAGGTTTGAGTGATAATCTGATGGATTTAGGTTTATCCATCAGATTAGGAATGATTTTCATTCCATGGCTAGTGCGGATCTTAGTTTTGTTAACATTCAATAATTTAAATGTATTTCATAAAAACATTTTTAGTATGCCTGACCAAAACATTACTTTATTAGTAAACATTCGAAGTATAAATCTGATAATTTCCTTTAAAAGCTCAAACATATATTTTATAGTGTGATGAGAGATTTAGGGACACAGGTGGACAGTGGTCTCACCTTCGATAACCACATCACCACAACAGTCAGGAAATCCTTCTATGTGGCACACCTCATCACTAAGGGCTTTTCATCCATAAAAAAGGAGGACATTGTCCCACTGTATTCATCCCTCATTAGACCCATTATAGAATATAATGCCACATTTGGTATGTACCTCACAAGACATCTGCAACAGCTGGAAAGACTGCAGAAATACCTCACTAAAAGAATCACAGGCCTAAAGCAGATGCCCTATACTGACCGTCTAAAAAAATTCCAGCTATTCTCTGTGAAATATTGTCTACTCAGAGGTGATCTCTGCTTAACATACAAAGCCATGTCAAACCCTGAGCGGTTGGACATGCTCCACTTAAAGAAATCCCAATCCCTCAGAGCCACACACTTCAGGGATCTAAACCTTGTCATCACAATGAACAAACATGCTGGAGGGATAGGTTCCTGACCCAGAGACTCTCTATACTCTGGAATAGACTATCCATACATGTCAAGCAAAGCACCTCCTTGGCGGTCTTCAAAAGGAACCTTGACGATTGGATGGGAGATAGGAAATTCACCCCAAGGATCATGTCAGTCACCCTGCTAGACAGGGGTCCAGGGAAGTAAATATTGTGTGAAGAAATATCCAGGGAATTGTTATGGCTAGGCTTGTATAGGCCCTAGGGCCGATAGCCTAGTACCAACCTATGAACCTATAGTTATCAGAGGAAAATTTTAATAGTTGCAATAAAACAAAAAATACATAGTCTAAATAGCCTAAGATGGATTTAACTTTATTATCTTTAAATACCAATGGCTTAAACAATCCTATCAAGAGATCAAATCTACTGAAATATTTAAAACTGAACAAAGCACAAGTTAAATTCCTTCAAGAAACTCATTTCAAAACAAATGACAATTACAAATGGAATCCTAAGTATGTGATATTGGCACAATCCACTTATAAGACAAAGAGAAAAGGGGTAACAATTTTATGGAAAACAAATGTGATTAACCCAGAAATCATTTATAATTATGAAGATAAAGAAGGCCTTATGGCATTAGTAATAGTTAAATATAATAACAGAATATGGACCCTAGCCAATCTATTCTGATTCACAGACATTGGATCAGGTACTGTTAAAAAACAGTTGGATTTCATTTCCAATAATTATAAAGGCAACTTAATATTAGGAGGAGACTTTACCTGTATATTTGATATTTCCGAAACTATAAATAAAAAACTGCTGTGTATATCTGCTGTATCAAAAGCTTTACACAAGTGGGTAGAATCATTTCATCTTGTAGATACTTTCAAATTTAAAGAAGATAAATCTTTGTTGTTTTCCCATCAAGATCATAGATTTAGTACCCAAACTAGAATAGATAAAATATTTGCTGCCCATGACTTACACTCTAAAATCATTAATTTCTCAATCACTCCCTGCCCCTTTTCAGACCACAATTCATTGATACTAAAACTTCAAAATGGGTACAAACCATTAATCTTTATCTCCAGAATTCCAGCATATATAACTAAAATTAAAGAGTTCAAACCCTGGTTATTATCTGAATTACAGTTCTTCTTAGATATTAATTACACCACATAGATAAATAAAATAATGATATGGGACTCATTAAAAGCTTGCATATATATCGTAAAACCCTTAATTGGTATAAAACAAATCAGAGAATGGGATTCTGAATTATTAGATCTATAATCCAAACTTTTGTCTGTAAAAGCTGAAAAAAAAATCAAAATCATTTGGAGATGAAAAAGAAAGTAGAAGTATTAAACAATAAATACAATGAAATTCTAACACATAAAACTAGTTTATTAATACCTTGGCCACTTCTCCCAAATATATAATGTAGCCACAAGAATCAAGATACAATCAAAAGCTAATAACAATAAAAGTATCTTCTATGAAAAGAAAGGGAAAAATGTCTCAGATATAGGTGACATTCTTGATGCTATAGAAATCACTATATGGAACATTTCCAAAAAGACAATATACATATCGATCAATTAAATCTAGATGAAAAATATTCTAATATAAAAAAACAGAAAAAATAAAACTAGATCTGCAACCACCCATATCCTACAAAGAAATTACAGATACAGTTAAAATAATAAAGCTCCAGGTATAGATGGCATAATTATGGAAATATATAAACTTTTTCCTTTAAAGATACTATTCCTCTTCCATAAAACTCTATTAGAAATTCAGTCACAAGCTTTAATAACACCCTCTTGGAGATATTCCTTAATCACACCAATCCTAAAGGAAAACAAATCCCCAAACCTCTGTACCTCATATAGACCTATATCATTATTAAATAATGACTATAAGGTATTTATGACAATATTAACTAACAGAATGAAAATATCCCAGTCCAAAACAATAAATAATGATCAAACTGGATTTATATCTTATAGACAGATACATGGCAATATTAAAAGGATAATTTCTCTTATAGATTATATTAATAAAGAAAATAAAGAAACACTCATAATTGGCTTAGATATAGAGAAAGCCTTTGATTCCCTAAATTGGGACTAATTATTCAAAATTCTGATGTTATTTGAATTTCCTCATTCCTTTGTTCATCTACTGAAGAATATATATATATATATATATATATATATATATATATATATATATATATATATATATATATATATATATATATATATATATACATATATATATATATATATATATATATATACACACACACACACAAATAATTTAGCATATGTTAAGCTTGGTCCTTTCATCTCTGAATCTATACATATAACAAAGGGTACTAAACAAGGATACTTCATGTCACCAATTCTATTTGCTTTGGCTATTAAAATATTGGCAAATTCAATACACAACAATACAAAAATCAAAGGAGTAGATGTTTATGAAGAATACAATTCTAAAGTCATGCTCTTTGCTGATGACATATTATTAACATTATCTAATACAAAAGAGACATTAGAAGAATTAGATATTTTGACACATTTTACAAGATGTCAGGACTCCAGTTCAATAAATCAAAATCAAAATTTTTATTTTTAAATAAAAAAAAGAATTGCAGATGAAGGGGAATCACATTATAGGGAAACAAGAATCTACCTTAAAATATCTAGGAATTGAGTTATGCAGGATAATAATGAGTTATAATATCATCAATACAATTAAAATCTCTGTGGAAAAGTGGAACAAAATAATGTTAACATTTGAAGATAGACTGCAGTTAATAAAAATGGTTTTACTACCCAAGATTCTATATATAGCTTTGGCAATACAACTGTTACCAGAAAAGAATATACTCAAAGAAATAAACTCATGCCTAATAAATTTTTTATGGTTTCCCAAAATAAACAGAATAGCTTTAATACATCATATCAGACCATGGAAACAGGGAGGATTAAACTTTCCTGGTATAGAAACATACATAAAAATATCAATATCTAAAACAATCTCAGATTGGATAAGTACAAATTATTCTGCAAATTGGAAAAAATTACTAACTGTAATATCAATAAATACATCTGATTTAGAAAAAAAATTCAAGTAGATAAAAACAATTTGCCATGGCACATATTATGTATTAGTATGCAATATAACATAACTTAAGCCCACTCAAACTTGTATGATTAATTATTACACTGACTCATTTAGGAAAATTATTAATGCAAATATAGATTTAAAAATCTGGTCTGATCTTCTAACAATGCAGATTGGAATCACATTTTTCACCTGTGTTAAAATTAAGCCATTTTGGAATGGTATTAAAAACTTTTCACAAGCTTTATTTAATTAATCGTTTAACTTATATAAAGCTCTAGTATTATTACATGTGTACGAAGGTCCTCATTTTAATGTGTCAAAAATGTATCTGGTATGGATAATACTTGCAATCTCAAGGAAGTGTATAACAAGAAGATGGAATATAAACACAATACCGACTTTGAAAGACTACTACAGCCTACTGAACACCACAACATTGTTAGAAATTAAAATTAAAGAATTAAGGATTCATCCTAAGCCATTTATTAACAATCCATGGAAAAAAAGTCTTATCATTGATTGACACTTTAGAATAACTGAACAGATACATTCTGATAACTGGATTGCTATACCTATAAAGTAATTTTCTATATTGAGCTCTGTTATAGTGTCAGGCTGATGTAAATAGTGTACATAGTTATTAAGATTTTATATATACATACTATGGAATTTATTCAACTGTATTTGAAAAAATAAAAAAAAAATTGAGAAAAAAAAAAAAGAGTACTCTTGTCAAACCTCAATAAATGAAGCAATACTAATGTTAATAACTTTAATCAGGCCATGACTTAGTAATTGGGTTTATTCTTGACAAAGTATTAAAAATCTTAAACATCTGGAGAAGTTAAAAATGCAAGAATCTTGACTGCCTTACTGTAGAAGGATATGGAGATTTTCTTACTCTCTCCTTACTCAGTGACATTTATACAGCAACGTCTGCCCACATGTGGTCAGGATTTTAAATAAGAAATGCAAGTGGGATCATTTTATTTAGGAAAATGACCCTTCATTCTGATTATCTATTTTAATGGTCCTGCACTTTGAGCTCATCTTAATTCACTTAAATAATTAGAGTAAAAAGTTACTGGTACCTATTGATGGAGCAGGGACTTGAGTGGTATTCACCTCTGAGCACTTGATGCTCAGGTGACCCACACAGGCTGGCTAAGCTCAGCCCAAAATGTCTTGTACAGGCTCTGTTATTATCCATGCATCAAATGGTGAGAGTAGCACAATGCCATTGGAAGATGGGAGTGAGATCATTTAGGATGGACTAGACCATGGCAAGGGGAACTAGCTGCAAGGGAAATGTAATGTCACTTCATTACTAAGGAAGTGAGCTACAGCATGAGTTAGAGGTTGCAAAGTACTAGCTAGCTCTCATTGGTCATATATATCAGCTCACAGCACTAGCTTTGGAACCAGATTACTTGAATAAGGTTTTCTTTTTCTTATTCCAGAGCTGCCCTGAGGGAGAGGAGCTGGGTAGGTATTGAGGTATTCACAAGCTCCAGGATGGGTGTATTTAGTTAGAATTTGTGTCAGTACATGAAAGGGCAATATTACATGACATGACATCACATGGAGGTGCTATGATAGGGATTAAAAGTTATGAGACCTGTGATTATTACATGTTCAATGATAACACCAATATGACAGACTGTGTAGCTGTGACAATAAAGACTACCCTGGAATGTGAAACAATGAGTGTATAGATCACCAAAGTGAAGTGCTAATGACCTAGAGGAGTTCATAAATTTCTTGCATGAAACACAGAAAGGAAGAATATTAGCTGGGGACTTACATTTACCAGAAACAGACTGGAATAATATTGATTCAACAACACCAGTAAGAAAAGTATTCACACCGTATGTTCAGGAACAAAGATTGCTTCAGAGTGTACAAAAAAACTACCAGGGAATGGAACATCCTAGACATTGTTTGTGTTCCTAAAGAAATTACTGTTACTTCAAATCAAGTTTTACCACCATTGATGTGCAGTGATCATAGGATTATAAAGGTTAATGTTTTGCTAGATAATTCTTCCAGACTGAAATCTAAACCAATGCACAGAAAGTTAGTTACAGATTATATGGAAGCAAAAAACTCACTGTGTAAAACAAACTGGAATGATGTGTTCAGTGGAAAAACCTGCAGATGGAATGTGGAATGTTTTGAAAAAAAAAAACTGAGTGCAAAAAAATGAAAAAAAAGTTAACATCAGGATCTAGGCATACAATGTCAGGTGGATATATTTCCATATGAACAAGATACCTGATTAAGGTGAGAGACAAAAAAATATAAAAAAAATGGAAGAGAGGTCGAACTACAACTTTGAAAACTGAAATAAACAAGCTGGACTATTTAACCATAGTGCGAGATAAGATCAAGAAAACATTGAAGAAAATTTATATAAAGATAATGAGCATAATAGGAAACATTTTTATAGATACATAAGATGTGGATGGAGTAAAGACATATAAATTGATAAACTTTGTGTATATTCTAAAATTTATTCTCAGATACAACTGATTATAGATATATTTACAAAATCTTATGCAAAACAGCTTGACTCCACAAAGGGAGTGAAAAGTTGTCATAATGACATCCAGGTAACCTCAGATGCTGGAATCAAATTGGGTTATATTAAAAAAACTGCACACACTGGATCCAACAAAGCACAGGTAGCAGACAGAATTAGTAATAATGACCTGAGAACTCTTCTGCAAGAACTTACAGTACTGTTATATCTATTATTTACTAGGGCATGTAAATATAGGGAGATTCCACAAGGTTGGAGATATGAACTTATTAAACATATTTTTAAGGAAATGGGAAGTAGGACAAACCCAGAGCCATATAGAAACTTAAGTCTACTTTTATGTTGTGGAAAAATAATGGATAAGTTAATATTAAATAAGTTATTGTCAGAATTAGATAGGTTGTGACTTGAAACCATATATCAGCATGTATATGTTGAAAATAGACCTATTACCGCCTGTAACATGATGTTCTATGACAATATAATAACAGATATGAATGAAAAATTGTGCTGTAATGTTATTTATATAGATTTAACTTCAGCATTTGACAGGATCATACACAAAACACTGATCAATAAATTAGAACAACTGGGTATCGATGTACTCTTGATAAGATGGATAGTTACGTGGCTTACAAATAGGACATGGCAAGTATCATGCAGCGATTGGACAGGTGAAATTCTTGATTACAGTCAAGGTGCCCCACAGGCCTTTGTCCTAGGCCTTTACTTATTTAGATTATATCTTTCAGACCTAACTTTGTCATCTGAGATGTTCTACAGTCTCTATGCAGATGACCTGAATGTTGGTAAATTGATTTCATGTGTTGCAGATAAGGCATGTCTGCAAAAGAACTTGACTAAATTGTCCATTTGGGCACAGAAAAATAATACATTGATAAATACATCAAAAACTAAGCATATGAGGTTTGGGAGACATAAATTGAAAGGTGAATAATTAATACAGCACACAGTGATTAGAACTGTAAATTCATTTAAGGACCTATTTATATGGGTGGATGCAGCTTTGGGTTTTTCTAATCATATCAACCAGTTGGTTAATGATAGCTATAGAACTATAGGTTGTATAAAAAGATTTATAAAGTCTATGAAATCAAAAATGATGAAGTCATTGTTAGTTACATTTGACCCAAACTTGAGTATGGAATAACAATGTGGAAACCTTATAGGAAAATAAGCATGAGTACACTGGAAAGAGTACAGCAAGAAGAATATACAAAAGAAAAGGGGCATTCATTTTTTGTTTTGTGAAAATTGTAATGTCTCTATAGATAC